>NW_027331522.1:0-186986 GCF_022965805.1 Primulina eburnea
ATTGATATCGACAGGCTGTGAATCCGAGATTTCGACAGAGTCAGATTGACAGAAAGAAATGTATAAATCAATGTTGATCCGGGATTGCACAACTCGAGTTTGATTTAACTTGAGTTTCTCAAAATCACATACTTAATTGTCATTGCCTCGATATGTTGCAATGTCTGAGATTGATATGCTTATTCTATTGATTTAGAGTTAAGCATATGTTATGTGCAGAGTCATGGGCGGATGTGCCTAGTCTTTGGGCTGATGTGCCTAGTTTTGGGCGGACATGCCTAGTCTTTGGCGGAGATGCAAAGTCTTTCGCATATGTGCCAAGACACCGGACTTTTGGTCATATCGATGTTGCCTAGAAGTAGAGCGACTTCTATTGTCGAGATTCGGTATGGACAGGACCAAAGTCCGTAAATAAGAACGTACCACCACCACGATCGGGAGAGTAGGTGGGAGATTTGTTAAGTTCTTATTCAGATCGGGATCCCTAGACTAGGAAAGAGTCGAGTCAGAGTGTAAGAGTCACAGAGTGTGAATTACAGTTTTATATCGATTCTTGTCTTTCTGATTGGATACATGTTATTGATATCTGTTATATGCTTTTATATATGTTTTGATATGATTACATGTATACGTTGTTTATACTGGGAATGTAATTCTCACCGTAGTTATCCGGCTGTTGTCTTGTTTGTATGTGTGCATGAAGACAGGTGGGACAGGATCAGGGTCAAGACGAGGATGATAGATTATACTTTAGCGTGGAGATTCAGACCCAGATGTAGAATATGTTTCAGCACTTTATATTTAGTGGTTGAACCCTAGTTTGATGTTAATGTAATGGTACCAGACTTGTACTTTTATTTCGATGTTTATATTATATGGATTATCATGTGTTGTTCATTTAATTAATATATGTTCCGCATTTTAAAAAAAAAATTAGACCCAGTTTATTTAATTGATCCAGTTATTCCCAAAGACGATTAAGAAATGAATTAGCGTCCGGCTCCCCACAGATGCGCTTAGGAGAAGATCGAATCCTACTGTAGATACTCGATATACCGAAGTTCAGGAATAAGAACGTACCACCATCTAGAAGGGTAGAGTAGGTGGGAGACTTGTTACGTTCTTATTCAAACCGGGATCCCTAGATAAGTGTCAAGTCAAAGATTAAAAGTTAAAGAGTTTGATTTACAGTTTTATATCGATTTATATTTCTCAGATTATGATACATGCTATATAATAAATGTTTTTATGCTTTTGTATAAGACTATATGAAATGCAGGTATAAATTGTTTATACTGAGAAATATATTTCTCACCGAAGTTATCGGCTGTTGTTGTGTTTGTATGTGTGCATGACATCAAGTGGGACATGATCAAGGTCGAGAAGAGGATGAAAGATCAAGATTAGAGTGGTAATCCGGGCTTAGATGTAGAACTGGCTGTTCAACTCGGATATGTAGTTGTTAAACACTAGTTTGTTATTACTGTATTTTAAACAAGTTTTGTACCTTGGATCATGTTGTAGATATTGAACTTGATCTTGTATTTAAATAAGATAAAGCATAATTTGTTGTATGAATTTGGACACTTGTGTATGAGATTCTCAACCTTTTAAAAAAAACATTTCGACATAACTTATGTAAGTGATCCATTTAATCCCAATGATGATTTAAGAAAATGAGTTAGCGTCCGGGTCCCCACAGAAAATGTTCACACATCATATTAGGATTTGTTACGGGGGTCGATGTCATAGTTAGTACATTGATTAATCGAGGTCATGTCACGAGAAAAATTTAGAATTTGTCATAAGACATTGTCATTCTGGTGGTGAGCACAACGATTACGTCTAAGATATGAAATATTAAGTGTATGTATCATGTTAGTACATGCAGCAGTGGACCCGAACGAGATCCAACGAATCCCTTAAAAGCAAGTAAGTACGTTCGACGTGCAAAAGAAAATACTTTTAAGTTTTTGGAGGTATGCTAAATGTGTTGTAACCAAATCATGTATGGGATTGGGAAGCGGTAAAGCATGACTAGGACCAATCCACCCCGGTAAAGCATGATCGGATTTAGATCAGGATTGGAAAGAGTTAAAGCATGACCAGTGACCAATCCACCCGTTAAAGCATGAACGGGGATCTCATGTATATGACAGTGGATTTTCCCTGTCAGCTCAGTACTGTGGTGTAGTCTGATCAAGCGTATTTATGTATGGGTCACTTAATTTGAAACATATCTCTAAGCAAAATGATGAAGTTCATGTATGTTCAAGTATATACGATTCAAGCATGTTTAAGAAAATTTTTACGTTGATGGCACGTCTATGATATGTATGTATGTTCAAGCTTTTGTATGCATGTTCAAGTTTCAGTTTATACATGTTGAGTCTTTAGACTCACTAGGCTTGATCGATGCAGGTGAGAATGAATCTGAGGAGGCGAGGGGTGGGGACCAGTGAGGACCGCCCATGTTTTAAGTTTTTATGCCTTGTTTCAACTACTCTGATTTCATGTTTTGTTTACAATGATTAAACAAGTATTGTTCTTTAGCAAATTTTATTGGTGATCTCTTTTAATGAAAATATATTTTGGATGAACAATTAATTTATGAACGAGAATTGAAAGTTTATTTAGTATTTAAGAAAATTTTTATTTTTCCGCAAAATTCAAGTAGTTTAAAAATACGATACGTTACATTTCTAGTGCAGGTGGCCCGCCACCCACTGGTCCCTGACCTACTGTCAACTTGACACCTGAAAATTATATCTGATGCTGTAGAGGCAGTCTTAGCAAAAAAAAAAAACCCCTTGCTAATCATTCTACCAGACCAGAGCAAGAACATGAGCAAATGCGAGAGAAGGAGGAAGAGATGAGGGAGGAAGCAGGGGAGTCGAGTGCTGGTTCCAAATCTCCAAGTGTGGCAGAAGAGTTAGAAGAATTGAGATGGAAGGTGAAAGTGTTGGAGGGACAGGTCGGTGTTGCGTATTTTCACTACCGCTAGTGTACGTTGTCAAGTTTTAGTACAGATATTGATCCCAGGAAGAGTAATAATTTAAAATTGTATATTAAGTACCATAATTGACATAGTTCAACTTTATTTAGAAAAATAAAAGAGTTGGTGTATAATCAATTCAGATAAAATAAAGAATAATGTAAATCTTACGCACACCGTCGAGATTTAGTGAGTAAAGCAATCTAGAGATATGATTTCGTCGAGTCTCCCCTATGCTAAATTAAAATTGACTAACATTTAATTAAATCACACCATATTTATTAACCAAAAACTCACAATATTTTCTATTTCCTTTTTCAAGTGATAAATAGAACTGTATTACATATTACCGATTTTAATATGTCTATTCAAAATCATGTAACACGTAAGAAATGCACACACGGTTCTCTTATGGA
Organism: Primulina eburnea; assembly: GCF_022965805.1. Lineage (NCBI taxonomy): Eukaryota > Viridiplantae > Streptophyta > Magnoliopsida > Lamiales > Gesneriaceae > Primulina > Primulina eburnea. The sequence continues at coordinate 3,412 of NW_027331522.1, forward strand.
TTCGCCGAAGTTATACGCCTTTTGCACGTTATAAACATCTAACGATGCGATCACCTCTCTCGAGTGTTAGATCTCAACTCTTAGATCAGTCGAATTATAGCGAGTAAACCAAAAACATTAAAGACAAGAAATCACAAATAAACACGATGAATTAATTCAATGAAAATTCAAAACTTCAATAACATAGGTTCTACCACAACTACATCAATCTCTAGAAAATAAAATTAGTTCATACTCAAATCTAGATCACAACAAAACCTGTTTGAAATCATTAAAACGTAAAAATAAAGAACCGAATTAGAAACGTGTTGAATAGAGATGAAGGTGCGTCTCCGTGTCCGGATTCAGCGTCTTTATACTCCGTTCTTCGCGATCCGTCGTTGGCTCTCTCTTTTTCCTTTTGCTCTATGATATGTAGGCTATGTCACAATTTTCAGAACACCCGTTTAAAACCCACGAGAAACCCTTTTTTAATTCTGATGTCGCGCCGTGCGCATATGCGCTCCTTGAACGACGCATATGCGTGCACCTTTCTGTCTTTCGGGGCAGTCCACGCTTCGGCGCGCACATGCGCCCCTTGCTCCTCGCGTATGCGCGGAGTCCTCTATTCTTCGCACCTGGAATCTTTTTTGCGCGCGCATATGCATGCCTTGTGCGGCGCATATGCGCGGAGTCTTCCGGATTGTTGCTTCTAAAACCTGTCTAGCGCGCATGTGCGCGCTTTTGAGCGGCGCATATGCGCGCCTCCTGCTGCCTTCAGGGCTCATTTGTTTTCTCCTACGTCGTTTTGCTCCATTTTCACACCCATGTAGTAGCTCTACCTAGACTCCTGCAAACACACCAAAACTAACACAAAACTCATAATTCTACCCAAGAAAACTAACAATCCGCATGAATTATAAGGATAATTTAAGTGCACAAAATGCACTTATCAAATCCCCCCAAACTTAAACTTTTGCTAGTCCCGAGCAAAATAAAATAAATAAAACATTAAGTAGACTAGACTAAACACATCCTAAATAAAGTAACTGAACGAACAAGAATTGTGGAATAAAAGGATAACCACTAGCCTCATAGATAAAGTCCCCATCATATTGAATCAAACACATGCCACATTACTCACAGTTCACGTACGTGTGTGTTTTTCTATTCTTGTTTACCCAATCCAAATGCCAAGATAAGTTCATAACTTTTTATCTCATAAAATTTTGGACTCCTCAACACACATGTAATTAGCAAAACCATTGAGACACACATTTACCTTCACAAATCAACAGGACTTTGAAAGGATCGGTGAATCGGGTGAAGAGTGTTTAGAAGGGGGGGTTGAATAAATACTGCTCAATTAAAATTATTCTTCGACAAACTGATTTCAGTTGTGTTACAAACTGAATCTAAATATCCCGTCGGTCAATAACAATCAGTTAAACTGAATAAACAGTTGCAGAAAACTAACTGACTGAAGTATCTAACTGAAAATGATAACTGAAAGTAATAACACCGCAATGTTTTTCTGGATGTTCGGAGACTTGAATAACTCCTACGTCACCCCTTCTATCACGAAGATAGGATATTCACTAAAAGACTTTGATCAAATACAAAAAGGTGTACTGACCCACTTCAGTTTGGACCTATCACTTTGCCAATACTGAAACTCTTAGTATACAACACTTTTATAGATCGTAACTGATCTTAGCACAACTTAGAAAATCTATCAATCGATTACAAAGTGCTATATAAGCTCAAGAGCGTAGTCTAGAATACTACTGATATAACTGATAAGCGTGAGCTTTGATTTCTGAATGTAAGTGGATATTTTTGCAGCGTAACAGCAAGTAAGATAAGATAACTGAGAGTCAGATATACTTCAGCTGCTGTCTTCGACTATTTATAGGCTTCCCTCTCAACGGTAACATTAAAGATATTTGAATATTCTAACCGTTGATTGCCACGTCGATATATTCTGACAATCGTACACTGTTCATTCTGAAATACGGTGAGCCACTACCAGTTGCAGATAGCTGTACTATTTGTCGGTTGTCGCTTTCAACTGATGACGTGTACAGCTGAGAGATCAGCTGGTAAAGATCAGTTGACGATGGAATAGACTTCAGTTGTAGCGATCAGTGGACTGATGACGTGTTCAGTTACGTCGATCAGTTAGTCAAATTCAGTTGCTGGATTCAGTCGGTAAATCTTTTGTCAAACGCCGGAATTTCGTTTCCAACAATTTCCCCCTTTATGGTGTTTGACAAAACTATAGTGAAAGATACTTGATTGAATTCAAAGTAGATAAAATAATATGTCGATTAACTGAATCAATTGAATTCACATTTCTTCAAATAAATACAATAGATACTGCTCTTATTGTTTCTTCTGATGTTCTAAGATCTCCTTGATCTCTTCCCCCTTTTTGTCAAACAGCTCCATCTTGAGAGATAGCTTCCGAACGTTAGTAGAAAGGAGCTTGACAGAGGATGAAATGTTATCGATAGCAGTAGACATAGTGACTTGTAGCAGTTCGATTTTTCTTAATACAAGTGACTCCACACTGTCGACCCGTTTGTTAATAGAGTCTTGAGTGGCAGTCAGACTTTGTAAGGCCCGAGAAATTAATCCGGTTAATCTGAAAAGATTTGGAAATGATTATTATAATCTATGGTTGATAATTAAGATGATTATAGACGGAACGGATCAGACCGGGAAAGCCGAAAGAAGAAATCTCATTAAGTGGGAAGATTATGCTTGGCGCATATGCACGAAGAAAATGGCGCATATGCGCGGAAGGCCCAGAAGAATTGGCGCATATGCGCGACTTAAATGGCGCATATGCGCGGGTTAGGCAGAATGATTGGCGCATATGCGCGACATAAATGGCGCATATGCGCGAGTTGGCAAAATGCTGGTGTGAGCTACTGGCGCATATGCGCGACATTGTTGGCGCATATGCGCGAAACGTGCTGAACATGCACGATGCCACTTGATCTCTTGCATGTCATGGATGTATATATATATATATATATATATATATATATACAAGCAAAATCCTTCAGAATTCAGAGAGGAAATCGAGAGTTTGGGGGAGAGTTTCAATTCGTGATTTTGGAAATTAAGTACGAGAAATTCGTCCGTCAGAATTGAAATCCGACTTCGGTACTGTGTTCCTATTAACACAGGCTACAACTGGACGTAAGTTTTGTTACGTTTAGACATGTTTTGAATTTATGATATTGTCAGAACTGAATATGATTCAAATATGGTGTTTCTGCTACCGTAGACATCGTACAATTTAAGTCAGATTGAAGAACAGATTGTTTATGTAATTGTTATGATTTTCAGAGTTGATTTGACTGAGATTTCATATCAGATTTGTATTGTTATTGAGATTATGACTAGTATTGTTATTGATTACGAAGTCTGATATTATATCTGTGATGTTTAGACTGACGGGGTATCGAGACTGTGTTGTTATGCCGTTTAAACATCAGTTGATTTAGATTGATCAGATTCAGATATGATTTTGATTAGATTGGGATATTATTGATATGACTCAGATTGTATCTTGTTCAGACATTGATCAGATTGTATACTGAATTGAGTATTGATCATAACAGATTGTGTATTGAGTTATTTACTGATACGTTGTATACGATATTGTCATTTCAGATTTGATATGGACAGAGTTGAATACAGGTCATCGTCTTCGTCAGACAGGGAAGACAAAGGTATAATTCATGTGATATTCGGGAAGAAACAACTCAATTGAGATCACCACTTGAGTTGCCCAATAAATCACATACTATATTCTTGTTTATGTTTTATATGATTATGCTTTGTTTACTGATTGTATTCATGCATTTAAGATAGGACAGTTTGGAGATCAGCCAGACTGCTAGACGTTCGGTGATATCACAACTTAGGAGAAGATCACCTCTCCTATTGTAGATGTGGATACAGATCAGACCGAAGTCTAGGAATAAGACGTACAATCACCCCGAGTGGTAGGGTAGGTGATAGATTGTCTTATTCACCCCGGGATCCCTAGAGTTATAGATCGAGTCGAGTCTAGACATGATTTGATTAGGACTTCATGCTTATATGGATGTGGCTCCGAGATCATGGGACCCATCGTTATTGCTTCCAGTTGTGCTAGCATGTTTTTATGATTTAGATCGTTTATATGCATGTTTATCTGATTTGAGTTACATGCTTAATTGATTTAATTTCGTAGATTATGAAGTATATTGTGTTTATACAATACATGACGGCATGTTTTATGAATTAATTTGTTTATATACATGCTTACCATGTTTTATACTGGGATTTATTCTCACCGGAGTTATCCGGCTGGTGCCTTGTTTGTATGTGTGCATGACATCAGGTGAGGCAGGATCGGGGTCAAGAAGATGATGAGAGAAGAAGAGTTTTAGCGTGGTGATTTCGGACTTACAGTAGATTGGATTTTACTACTAGAACTTTAGTAGTGAACCTTAGATTAGAATGTTGTACATTATTGTATTTTAATACTGAATTGTATTTTTAAATACAGACATGTATAGTATTTAGATTCCATTACCTTCCGCAGTTATAATTTAAAAAGAAAAATTTTAGACCCTGTTTTATCTTAATTGATAATTAAATCCCAAAGATGATTCATAAGAAAGATCAGCGTTCGGGTCCCCACAACAGGTGGTATCAGAGCGGATAGTTCCTTTAGACTTAGATTATGAGAGCGATAGATCCTTAGATTGAGATAGTCAGAGTTGATAGATCTTTTAGACTGAGATAGTAGAGAATGAGCGGGGTAGATTAAACTTTCTTCCTTGCATGTAATTGCTAGCATGAGATTTATTATAATGTTGAATTACATTATGGGTGCTAGCATGATTTACTGTTTTCTCTATTACATGTTGTTTGTATCTGAGTTGATTGCAGCATGTAATTGTTAAGCCTGAATCAGAACCGAGTCTGAATCAGAGGTATATGATCAGAGGAGGGCTGAGACAGATTGTATAGATTGTGTACTAATCTGTTTGATATTCAGATATACCGCCTCGAAGAATTTCAGAAAAGGGCAGTACTTCGTCTGAACAGAGAGATGTATCAGAAACTCAGTTAGAAGAAAAGATGAAAGAATTTGAGTTATTACAGCCGTCGACTCTGAGTGGTTCCGAGACATCCGAAGATTGTCAGAACTGGTTTGATGATATAGAAATCTTGTTTGATTTACTTGATTGTACAGATGACCAGAGGGTTAAAATGGTGCCTTACCAGCTACGAGAAGCCGCCAGGAGTTGGTGGATTACCAGTACAAGAATGTGGGCACAGAGAGGTACAGTGATTTCGTGGGAAATATTCAGAACTGAATTCTATCGAAGATTTTTCTCAGCTTCGTACCGAGAGGACAAGAAATTAGAGTTTGAGAATTTGAGCCAAGGGCAGCTAAATATTGACGAATATATTGCTAAATTTTCTACTCTAATGCGTTTTGCTCCTCATTTAGCTGGAAATGATGAAGCTGTAGTAAATCAATTCATCAGAGGATTGAATTCGGAGGTGGTTGCATTTATGAATTTGCAGCGACCTTACCATTTTGCGGATATCTTGAGTAGAGCAAAGAGAGCTGAGGCAAGTCTAATTAGACAATTGACACGGTTGTGTGTGAAGCAACCCCAGACACAGCAATCCCCTCTTCGATATGAGCGCAGCAGTACGAGTGGGAAGCAAGATCTGCTGAAAACTCATAAGAAACCATTCAAGAAGTTGGGAAGTGGCTCCTCTAGCTCAAGTGGTTCCAGTCCAAGCCATACCGATGTCTATTGTAGGACTTGCGGAGGGAGACATTCCTCAGAGCAATGCCAAGGAGTGCTTGGTAGATGTAATATCTGTAAACAGCTGGGGCATTTTGCTAAAGTTTGTCCCCAGAGATGGTCCCGAAGATCTTAGGGAACAGCGTTCAATTGAGAAACAGACCCAGAATCCATAACAGGTACTATTCTTTATGATTAGAGTGCATATGTATTGATATATACTAATGCATTCCCTACGATTGTCTTTGACTGAGTTGCGTTGATATATGATGTAGCTGTTGGGTCTGTATTTACTGTAGTATCGATGTCTTTATCTTTTGGGAAAGAAAAATGTATATCAGAGATTTCTGTGACATCTTGTATATTACAGTAAGATGAGAATAAGATCGAGTAGATTATGATGTACTTGTGTTTTCTGATTTGAACGCATTATTGATATGTATATGCTGAACAAGTACAGAACTATGATAGATTCCAGTCATGGAAGTATAAGATTCAGACCAGATATGGCTGATAAGTAGAGATTTCACAGTAAGGATTCTAGATTTCGAATTCCTTTGATATCTGTGTTGTCTATGATTCGATTGATACAGAAAGGAACAGATGGTATCCTTATATATTCAATAGACTTACTGAAATCGAGTATAGCATTGACAGATTTGTCAATGATGTACGAGTGGGCTGATGTTTGCCTAGATAAGATTTTAGATATGCTTATATCAGAAAGATAGATTTCAGAATTGAATTCAGATCAGATATTGAGTGTTGTTTTAGAGTCCAGCACAGAATAATATTAAATGTACAGAATGATACAGAAAGAATTGAAAGATCAGTAGAAGAGTACCGACCAGGAGTATATCTGATCTAGTGATACTCTTTGGCATGTTTCAGTATATTCAGAGATGTTCTGATGATTTTATGCTCATTATATCTGTGAGATTTTGATATATTTGCAGCATCTGATTGATTGAATAGAATATTTTAAGACTTTATTGAATATTCTAAGAACTGTAATGATTGTATACAGAAATTATTCAGATAAGAATCTTGCTTGAAAACATATTGTATGCAGAGTATGCGTTATCTGAAGTTAGTATACAGATTGAATTTGACACAGTTAAGATGGTGATCAGGGGTTGATAATGATATCGATATTAGAAAGACCAGAAATTTCATAAATATCAGAATTGTCAGAGATATATTTTGCCTAATTTGGCAGATTATTTTATTCGACTGTTGCTTTATATCTGCTGAGTACTATTATTGTTCTAAATCAGTATTTGAGATATCTTATATTGTTTTGGGGAGCATATTTTGTTTGCAAATGAGATATTACAGTTGATCAGAATGACATGAAGATATTTACCAGAAATCCTTGTTTTATGAGTTCACTGAACTCACTAGATCTGTATAGGATATTGATATTTCGTTTTTGATTTGATATTACTGTGTTTTGAATCTATATATGCTACTGATTAGTGTGAACTAGAGGGAGTATATACAGTTTCCACCGAATCAGAGTTGAATTCAAGAGTGACAATAATTCAAGAATGTGTCAGAATTGTACAGCAGAACTTGATATCGATAGTCAGAGCCGAATACCAGGTAGGTATTTCTTCTTTAATTTATGTTATTAACTGATTAGTTTATATCAAATAGTTCGAATCTGAAATCACAGATAGGATCAGAAATGCACCGCGGTGGATTCAGTTTTCGGTTTGATGATTGAGAATGTCTTATATTTGAGCAGATGATGTTGATATAGACAGTTTAGTTCAATTGTGACAGATTTGTATTGAAATGTTGGCAGAAATTGTACTGATATGTCTGAATTGCTAACAGAACAGACAGACAGATTGAAATTAGAAGATTTATTACAGAATTGTGAAATTCTGAATAGAAATGGGAGTACATTTCTATAGTCTGTGTAATGAAAATACCGTCATTTTTACAGATTGTGTAATATGATATGATTAAGATTGACAGATTGTTCAATCTATATCTATTAGTTTGTACCAGATAACGTACAAACATGACCAAATGACACAGATCGATGTCAGAGAAGTAGTCAGAAAGATCAGAATGCCACAGTAGAATATATTAGATTGTGATTTGATTGATTTTGTACGTGTGAAAGAGTATATCATGAACTCTCTCTTAGATGATTTTACAGATTGACAGACCGTCAGAATGTATTAGCCAGAGATTGGAAGATTTTTGTAGAGCTATATAGTGCTGGATGTTAGCGCTAATGGATATGACTTAGTATCACTATGTGATAATACCTATCAGCCTACCAGATTGGTAATGAGATAGTTACAGTCAGGACAGTATACAGTGGATACTACAGATCTCTTTTCCTTTTGAAGAAAATTCGAAGGAAGGCAAGGATAGTTCAGAATGAACAGATTCAAGAAACCAACGTCGGATGATGACGAGCTAAAGACTGTATAAGCCCTTGATTGGGATAAACAGATTAGAGAACAACTACTGTTATTGTTTTGCTATGGACGGTGAGTGGTTTATACGGATGTTGTATAACCAACATGGCATGATCTGTCAGAAGAATTGGAGAAGTATTATGATATTATACCTAGGGAATTCGTATTCCAGACTAGAATCAGATATTTGAGTTTTAGTTTAAACTCTGTTATGCATTTCTTCTGAGATCTCTGAATTGATTACTTAGAGTTCGAGGACGAACTCAGATCTAAGAGGGGGAGAAATGTAAGGCCCGAGAAATTAATCCGGTTAATCTGAAAAGATTTGGAAATGATTATTATAATCTATGGTTGATAATTAAGATGATTATAGACGGAACGGATCAGACCGGGAAAGCCGAAAGAAGAAATCTCATTAAGTGGGAAGATTATGCTTGGCGCATATGCACGAAGAAAATGGCGCATATGCGCGGAAGGCCCAGAAGGATTGGCGCATATGCGCGACTTAAATGGCGAATATGCGCGGGTTAGGCAGAATGATTGGCGCATATGCGCGACATAAATGGCGCATATGCGCGAGTTGGCAAAATGCTGGTGTGAGCTACTGGCGCATATGCGCGACATTGTTGGCGCATATGCGCGAAACGTGCTGAACATACACGATGCCACTTGCTCTTTTGCATGTCATGGATGTATATACATATATATATAGATATATATATATATACAAGCAAAATCCTTCAGAATTCAGAGAGGAAATCGAGAGTTTGGGGGAGAGTTTCAATTCGTGATTTTGGAAATTAAGTACGAAAAATTCGTCCGTCAGAATTGAAATCCGACTTCGGTACTGTGTTCCTATTAACACAGGCTACAACTGGACGTAAGTTTTGTTACGTTTAGACATGTTTTGAATTTATGATATTGTCAGAACTGAATATGATTCAAATATGGTGTTTCTGCTACCGTAGACATCGTACAATTTAAGTCAGATTGAAGAACAAATTGTTTATGTAATTGTTATGATTTTCAGAGTTGATTTGACTGAGATTTCATATCAGATTTGTATTGTTATTGAGATTATGACTAGTATTGTTGTTGATTACGAAGTCTGATATTATATCTGTGATGTTTAGACTGACGGGGTATCGAGACTGTGTTGTTATGCCGTTTAAACATCAGTTGATTTAGATTGATCAGATTCAGATATGATTTTGATTAGATTGGGATATTATTGATATGACTCAGATTGTATCTTGTTCAGACATTGATCAGATTGTATACTGAATTGAGTATTGATCAGAACAGATTGTGTATTGAGTTATTTACTGATACGTTGTATTCGATATTGTCATTTCAGATTTGATATGGACAGAGTTGAATACAGGTCATCGTCTTCGTCAGACAGGGAAGACAAAGGTATAATTCATGTGATATTCGGGAAGAAACAACTCAATTGAGATCACCACTTGAGTTGCCCAATAAATCACATACTATATTCTTGTTTATGTTTTATATGATTATGCTTTGTTTACTGATTGTATTCATGCATTTAAGATAGGACAGTTTGGAGATCAGCCAGACTGCTAGACGTTCGGTGATATCACAGCTTAGGAGAAGATCACCTCTCCTATTGTAGATGTGGATACAGATCAGACCGAAGTCTAGGAATAAGACGTACAATCACCCCGAGTGGTAGGGTATGTGATAGATCGTCTTATTCACCCCGGGATCCTTAGAGTTATAGATCGAGTCGAGTCTAGACATGATTTGATTAGGACTTCATGCTTATATGGATGTGGCTCCGAGATCATGGGACCCATCGTTATTGCTTCCAGTTGTGCTAGCATGTTTTTATGATTTAGATCGTTTATATGCATGTTTATCTGATTTGAGTTACATGCTTAATTGATTTAATTTCGTAGATTATGAAATATATTGTGTTTATACAATACATGACGGCATGTTTTATGAATTAATTTTTTTATATACATGCTTACCATGTTTTATACTAGGATTTATTCTCACCGGAGTTATCCGGCTGGTGCCTTGTTTGTATGTGTGCATGACATCAGGTGAGGCAGGATCGAGGTCAAGAAGATGATGAGAGAAGACGAGTTTTAGCGTGGTGATTCCGGACTTACAGTAGATTGGATTTTACTACTAGAACTTTAGTAGTGAACCTTAGATTAGAATGTTGTACATTATTGTATTTTAATACTGAATTGTATTTTTATATACAGACATGTATAGTATTTAGATTCCATTACCTTCCGCAGTTATAATTTAAGAAGAAAAATTTTAGACCCTGTTTTATCTTAATTGATAATTAAATGCAAAGATGATTCATAAGAAAGATCAGCGTCCGGGTCCCCACAGACTTGAAAAAATTCCTCTATTTTTCTGAATATCTTTAACTGCAAATGAAAGGGCGGTAACAACAGATTGTATATCCTTCAGTTTTTGTAAAGGCTGCTGATTATCGTCCAACTTCAGAGTATGCGATAATTGCATATTTTGAATCTTGGAGATGGCAGTAATCATTTGATTCATACTGTCCTGCATATTCTGAACTTCTTCAAAAATAAGATCAAAATCTGATGAAGATGGAGGATGAGACTATCAAGAAGTGCTTGGTTCACTTGTAGTAAGTTCAGAAATGATCAAGGCTTGATCAGTTGAGATTGTTTCAGCAGCATCTCGAACTGAAGTATCAGTAGCAGTGATTTCTCCTTGATCCCGAGGTGGTGAAGGAGGATTTGGTTCAGCAGATGGTGACAAAACTGAAACTGGTGCATCTAAAGGATGATCGATTGAATCAACTGGCACATCAGTTGGGATAACCTGATCAGTAGATGGATCTGGCTGAACAGGTTCTTCTGAAGGAAAAGTGACCTCTGGATTGATTTGATCAGCAGAATGATCAACTTTGTCAGAAACGGGTGCACTAATCTGGGATTCTTCCACAACGGCCTGAATAACTTCATCAATATGTGCGAAAGAGAGCTCGGCTTCAGTATACAGTTGTTGTTCACCAGGAGGTGAAAGAGGCTTATCATGAACTGGCTCTTCAGTTGGAACAATGACTAAAGCTGATGATGGTTCTGTTTTGTCAGAGGATGCTTCTTCAAATATTTCCTCGTCGTCATCATCTGAATCTCCTTGATGGAGAACCAATTCTTGATCCAATTCCCAAAACTTGATTCGAGATAGTAGCCCTATAAGATCAGCGTCTAGCTGAGTAATTACAGCTTGATCAGCGTAGGCAGTAGGGCTTGTAGGTAAGTAGTTGGTCTTCAGCTTGGCAACAATTTGAGCCAACTTCTTCGCTCTCATCTGATCAAATAGATAACTCTTCCTCTCCATAGCTTGAGCAATTGAGGCAGCTTTGACTGTCCTGAGGACAAAGGCCTCCAGTTTGATGAATTTGCTCAGCTCGGACTTCTTCTTCAATTGCTTGGAAAAAACTTCAGTGCGATAGGCTGTCCAAGCATCATAGGACTTAATTTTTGAAGCAGCAAAACTGTTAACCTTTGCCCATACAAGGTCAATATGAGTCTGAATTGGGTTGGAGGGTCTGGGCTCTTCAATCAACTTCCCTTTCCCTTTATCAGTACTCATGATGTGAGGAATTTCCAATCCTGTTCGAGTAGATTCCACCTGCTCTACAAATTTTATGCCTTTAGGTCAGCAGGTGCCACACCAGTAGGACGAGAGATCTGAATCAGAGGAGCTTTGGTCCTAACTGATTCCTTTTTGGTACCAATTGAAGCTTCTTGTGGAATGATTTGCAGAGGAACTGCTTCTATAGGCTGCTGATCAGTTGTAGAAATCATTGCATCAGTAGGAATGGATACCTCCGAAGTTGTTTTAACCCTTTGGGTTCTTGGTTTCTTCGCAATCTGAGGGGATTGAGTCTTCTCTAACTCAGATGCACTCAACACTAATTTTATTTTGGCGACCTTCAGTTGAGCCAACGTTTTGACCTTCTTAACTGATTTAGGAGCTGCTAACTGAGTCCCAATCTCCTGTTTGATTTGCACTAATTGAGCAGGAGTTATGTCCATTTTGGTTTTGAGTGGCATCGTGTTCTTTGCATTGAACACCTTAAATTTCGAGGACCTTTCAGAATCATCAGCCACTAATCCTTTCACTTTCAACAGAAAACTGATTTGTACAGCAAAACCCTTGGACTGTTTTGAAGACAGAAACATATTCTTCAGAGTGTTAAAGATAAGGTGCTTCCAGTTGAGTTTGCGATCAGCCATAATAACAGAAATGGCTTGAAACTTCTCCAAGGTGAGGGCAGCAAATGATCCAGCTTTTGCCAAAAGCCCTTTAGCAACTACATTAGCAAGCAACTGAACTTCATGCTTCAGTTCCTTCTTAGGATCGGAAACCTTAATCTTCCGTCCATCAGCAGAGAGAAGGGTTTGCATCTCTTCAATATCAGATGCTTTAACATCCGAAAGTTGTGCCAAACCATCAGAGGATAATGAAAATAATTCCCCAAGAGAGTCTTCAGATATGGTCAGCAACTGACCATTGACAGTAGAATTAATGTTACCCTCATAATCAACCATGCCGGTGGAGTAGAAATCCTGAGTTCTTTGGGATAGATGTCCTGTGAGGATTGTCCCAAAAATGTTCTCAATCCAGCAGTTTCAAGTTTCTGAAATACCTTCTTGACTTCAGCATCGCCGAAGGATAAGATGGATCCAAAATTGATAGCCATAGCATTCAGCATAAAAGCGGGAATTTGGGTTGCCATTGATAAGTGAGCGAGTTCCTGAAACGAAATTGAAGAATAGAATAGTTCTTGCTCTCAAAAATTTGTGGATAATTTTAAGGTGAAACTGAAATGAAGCTGGTAATGGTACATATGTACGTGACTATTCAAATTCTGGACACGTGTCAGTCCGTAGAAATTTTGAAAAAGCAAAGTGTGTACGTGTGCTATAAGCGTGTGTACAATTTTGAGCGGTTAAAAATGTGTCCACGTTATAAATTGAAATTCATCATGAGTTAGCAGACAGTCACGTCATTTGATTTGGAATATAATAGGTTTAATTAGTTAACTTATATGAGAAGATTAGTGGAATATTCAACTGAACGATCAGTTAGTAAAACTGAGTCCTTTCAGTTGAGAATTCACTAACAACTGTCTTCTCAGTTAACCTCTTAAACCACCATTCCCCCTAAATAGATGCATTAAAGAAAATGACAATAAAATAAGCCAGATTAATTAAGAAAATCCTGAGGCTTGGTAGAGTAATCGTCACTTAAGGAAGTGTCCTTTCATCTTCCTCGACTTGGCCTATAAATAAGAGTTGAGGAGTTAGTCACAAGTATCAGCAGACAATATTCAAAAAGAAATGGAAGGACCAAGTAGTTCAAACATCTCTCCACTTTCTCTTGAAGCCCAAAAAGGTGCTATAGAGGACGAGGTCTTCTATGCCAGTCTTCCCTACTGGGAAGAGTTACAGGGGCTGGAGCTCTTGTACAACTCTGGGAGGGTTACCACCTTCAGGCGGATGGCCCAGCTGAGAGAAGTGCGAAAGCACTTAAACATTTCTGCAGAGGTGGATGCCTTCAAGGAGGGCTATCTCTATCAGCTGATGCTTCGCAAGGAGCTGGAAACTCTTAATAGCATCGCCTCTTCGCACAGCTTCTGCAAGACCTCTTCCTCAGCTCTAGCTGTTTGGATGAGGATGTGGATAGCTAGTGTAGAAGAGACTTATGAAAATGTAGTCCTCTCCAACATTTATGCATAAATAAAATGTTTATTTTGATTAAGCGTCGTTTTTATTTGTTTCTGCACGCAATGATCTGTATGAGATACAAACACATGAACTAATGAAACGCTAACTGACATCATTTAAAACTCATATGGATAAACAACTCACTTTAAATAATCAGTAAGAAAACAGTACAGCTGACATATGAATTACGAGCAATAAAAATTAATTAGGACAAATCAATTAATCCAAGTATATTGCGAAAATGAGAAAACTTTGTCTTAGCCAGTGGTTTGGTGAAGATGTCAGCCGCTTGCTGTTCAATTGATACGTATTCCAATCTGATGTTCTTCTTTAAAGCATGATCTCTGATGAAGTGATGTCTGACATCTATGTGCTTAGTCCTGGAGTGAAGAACAGGATTATACGTAATAGCAATTTTACTTGTGTTGTCACAGAATATTGGCGATTCCTTTGCATCAACACCATAATCTTTCAGTTGTTGCTAAATCCAGAGCAGTTGGGCACAGCAGCTTCCAGCAGCAAGATATTTTGCTTCAGTTGTGGAAGTTGCTATGGATGTTTGCTTCTTACTGAACCAAGAAATCAGTCTGTCTTCTAGAAACTGCCATGATCCACTTGTACTTTTTCGATCAAGTTTGCATCCTATATAGTCTGCATCTGAATAGCCAACTCAATTGAAAGATGAGTCTTTAGAGTACCATAATCCAACATTTTGCGTGCCTTAAAGATATTTCAAGATATGTTTGGCAGCAGAGAAATGTGATTGCTTAGGATTAGCTTGAAATCTTGCACACATACATACAACAAACACAATATCAGGACGACTAGCAGTTAGGTATAATAATGAACCTATTAAACCTCTGTAAAGCGTCGTGTCAACTGATATTCCCCCTCGATCAGTGTCTAATTTAGCTGATGAGCTCATAGGGGTGCTTGCAGCTGAACATGATTCCATGCCAAATTTCTTCAGCAATTCCTTAGTGTATTTGGTTTGACTGATAAAAGTTCCTGAATCCAGTTGCTTCACATGTAGACCAAGGAAGAATGTCAGTTCACCCATCATACTCATCTCGAATTTCTCCTGCATTAACTTGGAAAACTTCTCGCATAATTTGGGGTTAGTTGACCCAAAAATAATATCATCAACATAAATTTGAACAAGTAGAATATGATCATTCTTGGAGAATTTGAACAATGTCTTATCAACTGATCCAACAGAAAAGTCATGATCAGTTAGAAATTTTGAAAGGGTTTCGTACCAAGCTCTTGGAGCTTGTTTAAGACCGTATAAAGCATTGTTCAAATGATAGACATGATCATGAAGGTGATGATTGACAAAACCTGGAGGTTTTTCAACGTAGACTTCTTCCTGCAACTGGCCGTTCAGAAATGCACTCTTTACGTCCATTTGATAGACTTTGAAGTTTTTGAATGAAGCATAGGAAATGAATATTCTGATTGCCTCCAGTCTTGCAACTGGTGCATATGTCTCATCGTAATCAATTCATTCTTCCTGCCTATATCCTTGTGCTACTAGCCTTGCTTTGTTGCGCACAACTGAACCATCTTCGTTTAGATTGTTCCTGTACACCCACTTTGTACCTATCACAGTTTTTGAGAGTGGTCTTGGAACTACGTTCCAGACATTATTATGGATAAACTGATTTAGCTCTTCTTGCCTTGCATTTATCCAGTTCGGATCAGCAAGAGCTTCATCACTTTTCTTTGGCTCCAGTTGAGATACAAAAGCTGAATGAATAAATAAGTTAAGCATTTGATTTCTTGTTCTTACCGGATCAGATGGATTACCTATCACCAATTCTGGAGGATGTGATTTCTTCCATCTAAGTTCAGCATTTGTTTCTTCTGTATTAGCAATTTCCTCAGTAGGTAACTGAATGTATTCAGTTTCAGTTGGAGCTAATTCAGTTGGCAACTGATTCTCATTTGTATGCTCCACTAACTGATTGTCAAGATTTTCTTCCAATTTAGCTGATTGATCCAATATGTCAGGTTCAGGTGATTGGAGGTTGTTTTGATTAAGATGGATATCTTCTTCATCATCATCATCCAAGCTTATATCTGTAAGCTTACCCTTACCCACAGTTTTACCTTTAGAATTATCTCCAAAACTGATGTTTGGTCCAGTGTACTTGATCAGTTGAGATAATAAATTTGAATCTCATGTCATGTGGCGTGAACATCCACTGTCCAAATACCATATAGATCCCATGCTTGTACCTATTACCTGCAATCAAACACAAGATAAGATTGTGGTACCCTTTTCTATTTGGGTCCAAAGTTGATTAGTCCTTTTGGAATCCAAACTTGGATCAGTCTAACTGACCGTCCAGTTGCTGTATTCCAAATTGTCTTTCCCGGTCTGTGTGTGTGTGGTGTATGGTGTGCAGAAGATAGAACATGTGATTTGACCTTTTCAACTGATTGTTCAGCCAGTATCTTTTCCGAACTTGCTTGCTGTTATAGTAGTTTGAATAGCCATTTGAATAGTTTTTGCTGAAAAATTTTGGTGGCTGACTTCGTGAGTCAGTCACAACTCTTGGGCTATAACCAATACCACATCTTTTGCCCTTGCTCATATTGTGAGTTGGCTGTTCAATCAGTTTACTCGGCTCAGCTTGTTCTTGTACCATAACTGATTTGACAAAGTGAATATATTTCCCTTCATCCATATTCAGTTTTGGTTGAATATCTTTGGAAGGTATTTCATCCTGGTTACTGAACCCTAAGCCAGTTTTATCAGTAAATGATTTCTGAGAGTTCTGTATATCAGTCAATGCAACAGATGATTTATTCCAAGCCTGAATGAGCTCAGTTTGCTTTGAGTTTTCAAGCATTAACTTTTGAATCATTAATTGATCCTTGCTCCTTTCAATATTGAGTTCCTTAATCTCCCTTTTTAGACTCAACATCTCAACTGATATATCAGTTGTTGTCTTATTGTCAATAGGATCAGTTTGCTCTACTCTGGCCTTTTCAAATGATAAGGCAAGCTTTTGATACTCACTAACCATGTCATGAAGAGTCGAAATAAGTTCCTCTTTTGTGAAATCAATTGAGCTAAAGTCAAATACCTGTTGGCTTCTTGATTGAACTTCTGTGTCATCAGCCATCAAGCACTTTACTTCTTCCTCATCTTCACTAGAGCTGCAAGAGGTTTCTGGTTCTGACTCTTCGCTGTCAGTCTCTGCCCATTTGGCTTTGCTATCCTCAGCTAGGAGTACTTCATGCTTCTTTCTGTAAGGCTTCTTATCGTCCTTAGATCTCCTCTTATGCTCATACACTTTCTTCTTTCTTTCAGTTGAAACTTGACTGTCCTTTTTAGGCTTGGGACAGTCAGCAATAAAATGACCAGGTTTACCACAGTTGTAGCATGCATTGGACTCTTCTCTGGAATTGTTTCTTTGGTACTGCTTCTGAAAATTCCCTTGATTCTTCCTCATGAATCTTCCCAATTTCTTGATGAACAATGACATGGCGTCATTTCTTAGTTGATCTGCAGCTTTCTCAACTGAACCAGTTGGTTCTGATCTTACAACAGCTAAGGCAGTAGTTGCTGCTGGGGTAGATGGTTCTCCTTCTCGAGTTTGCAGTTCAAATTCATATGCTTTTAAGTCAACTAACAGGTCATGGAGTTCAACTTTGTTCAGATCTTTAGACTCCCTCATAGCCATGGTTTTCACATCCCATTCTTTGGGAAGACCTCTGATAACCTTCCATGCTACTTCTTTATTGGTATACACTTTTCCAAGTGCATTCAGTTCGTTGATGATGCATCTGGTTCTTTCATCATATTCATGCATTGTTTCTCCAACTTTCATTCTGATGTTATCGAACTTTTGTACAGCAACAGATAGCTTGTTTTCTTTGGTTTGTTCATTGCCTTCGCAAAGCTGGATTAATTTCTTCCAAATCTCTTTGGCTGTCTTGCACATCTTGATTTTACCGAACGTCACTTTGTCCAGTGTTTTGTACAATATGTCTTTTGCTACATTATCCAAATTAGCTTTTCTCTTGTCTTCAGCAGTCCACTCATCTCTGGGCTTTTCAATACGGTGAGATGCCCCATCTGTGATTGCAACTGCTATGTTGGCTTTCAAGATCTTCATGGGTCCGTCAGTTATAACGTACCACATGTCATCATCCTGTGCAGCTAGATGAGCCTGCATCCTGATCTTCCAATCGTCGAAATCTTCTCTGGAGAACATAGGAATCTTGTTGAATGAAGACATAGTGAGCGATTTGAGTATAGATAATCTTTGAAAGGATATGACTCGCTCTGATACCACTTGAAAGGATCGGTGAATCGGGTGAAGAGTGTTTAGAAGGGGGGGGGGGGGTTGAACAAACACTGCTCAATTAAAATTATTCTTTGACAAACTGATTTCAGTTGTGTTACAAACTGAATCTAAATATCCCGTCGGTCAATAACAATCAGTTAAAGTGAATAAACAGTTGCAGAAAACTAACTGACTGAAAGATAGAGTATCTAACTGAAAATGATAACTGAAAGTAATAACACCGCAATTTGTTTCTGGATGTTCGGAGACTTGAATAACTCCTACGTCACCCCTTCTATCACGAAGATAGGATATTCACTAAAAGACTTTGATCAAATACAAAAGGTGTACTGACCCACTTCAGTTTGGACTTATCACTTTGCCAATACTGAAAATCTTAGTATACAACACTTTTACAGATCGTAACTGATCTTAGCACAACTTAGAAAATCTATCAATCGATTACAAAGTGCTATATAAGCTCAAGAGCTTAGTCTAGAATACTACTGATATAACTGATAAGCGTGAGCTTTGATTTCTGAATGTAAGTGGATATTTTTGCAGCGTAACAACAAGTAATATAAGATAACTGAGAGTCAGATATACTTCAGCTGCTGTCTTCGACTATTTATAGGCTTCCCTCTCAACGGTAACATTAAAGATATTTGAATATTCTAACCGTTGATTGCCACATCGATATATTCTGACAATCGTACACTGTTCATTCTGAAATGCGGCGAGCCACTACCAGTTGCAGATAGCTGTACTATTTGTCGGTTGTCGCTTTCAACTGTTGACGTGTACAGCTGAGAGATCAGCAGGTAAAGATCAGTTGACGATGGAATAGACTTCAGTTGTAGCGATCAGTTGACTGATGACGTGTTCAGTTACGTCGATCAGTTAGTCAAATTCAGTTGCTGGATTTAGTTGGTAAATATTTTGTCACACGCCGAAATTTTGTTTCCAACAGACTTATTGGCTAACGTTTGGCTAAACAAAATGACAATCTGAAGACAATAATTAATCAATCAAAATTCAATATCACGAGATGCGCACATGTGCACAATCGAAATCTATGTCTATCGAAGGCATTTTTCAAGTGTCCACAGGCATAACTTTGACAACTCTTCTCCACTAGTATATTGGGTACGTGTGACTCGGTTGATAGTTCTTTTAAGCTTATAATGTTAGGCTATGGCTAATGGCTACAAATGAAGATAGGGAATCAAAAGTGAGAGAAACAAACCAATTTATTTTTCAACACGCTTCTCCTTCTTCCTCTTGTTTCACAGCCACTTGCTTTGCCACAACACATTCATCATTTTGTCCTCTTTTTCACATCAATAAGTCATACTATTTTATTCTGTATTCAACTTTTTCCTTCTCCCTTTTCTCAACATCTTTTTTTTTTCGATGATATTCTTATACGCGCACAAGGGAGAAGAACTTTTTTAGTGATACACAGGTTCGTTTTCTCTCAATTTTCGTTAGGTACTAGTGTAATTGCTCAAAAGTTGGTAGTTGACGTAGGGATTTAGAATTGATACGAATGGGGGCTTTTGTGTGCCTTGGCACACTCCATTCGATTTTCATTAAGTTCAAACATGGGACACTAGGGTATAGTATGATTTTATGGGTAGGCTTGAAAGGCTCAAGCGTTCCAAAAATCGCCTAAATCATCCCTAAGTCACACAATACCTGTATCTCGCCTCGAAGAGTGCCAAACCAAGTTCTAGACTACTTTCAATTTACCAATCAACAAACACAGATAGATCATGTTGGGGTTTTCAAACAGAACAAATCACATATCTCATTCTCATTTAGGCTCAAAGGGCAAACAATTGACAAATTATTCAAGGAAAAACAGGCCCAACATAGATCAAAGACAGCCTAAATCATTTCTGTGTTAGTGAACATGTAACTCAACAACAAGTAATCAACATTCAGGTTTTGGAGTCCATCCATACATTCCAATTCACAAATTACATGAACACTCTCTTGACATGGGATGTATCAACAATCATAGCAATCGTGAATTAATGTGTAAACGGTTAAGTAAAGATAGCATGCATTTAGATTCGTAATCATGGAACAACATGTGTTTCGGGTCAACTCTCATCATTGTTTGGTTATTACCTTAATTCCGAAACTCTAAAAAAAAAAGTTAACGGCTAAAAATTGACATAAAGACTAAATTAAAAATATTATTTTTTTAAAAAATAAAAATAAAAATTAAAACAGTAAAGCATCAAAATTAAATCATCAAAACATCAAATCACCCCCCAAACTTAAAATATGCATTGTCCTCAATGTATAAACAAGAAAGAACGGGACAATCATACCTCCCACAACGAGCGTCAATGCTCGCCGTCATCATCATAGACATCTTCATCCATGTGCTGGGGTGGGGCCTGTGGAGGAGGTCCTGTATACTGTGGTGGCCATGTGGCTGGGGAAACATCGGAAACTCTGGACCTATAGGTGGGAACCGCTGAGCAAGCACAGAGGTGAAGTCCATCATGTATCCCATGAAATGGTCGGTGCGGTACTGAAGCGAATCCAGCACCTGGCGCTGCTCAACCAGTAACCGCCTCTAGTCCTCCATCTCTGTCTCAAGTCGCCTAAATCTGTCTCCCCTGCGCTCTCTGGCTGCTGCAGGTGGTGTGGCAGCTATTGTTGTGGTAGCTCCTCGTCGTCCGGGAACTCATGGGGAACATAGGATGCGGCTCCAAAGAAAGCAACAGTGGGGGCCTTCGGCTTGAGCACTGGTTCATCAGGGGCCCATGATACGCCGTCCTGGCGGCATAGCTCGGTAACAATGTGGGGACAAGGAAGAGCAACCGTGGTTAACCCTGCGCAGGCTCTCATAATCGAGCCATAAATGATTTTCCCCACGTCAACTAATTTGCGCATCAGGATGGCATAAACCAATGCGGCTTTGTCTTTGGTGACATCGTAGTAGTGAGAGGACGGGGCCCATGTCGGTTTTTTTAAAGAAGTAGGCCCGCTTGAGCTCATTTTCCAGACAACGCCGGCTTGAAATATGGTCCAGATGACCTCTGTGTAATCAACACCCGCTTCTAGGAATTCACTGTATTCGTCCTGGTCGAAGCTGGGCATCTGATATAGCATGTTGATCGTTCGAGAGTTGAACGACACCAATTTACCTCGGACCAATACTTTAGATTCGTCATGCCGAATCCGGAGGTTGATAACGGCATCCGATGGGTGTTGAGCGAATTCAACCCTTCCTCTACGTTCCAGTTCCTCTATGATCACACTGTGTCATAGAACTTTCATATATTTGTTGGGCCTCCTCGTTCCAAAATCTGTGAGAATCGAAGCTTGAAGAGGAAGATGCACCTTTTTTTGATTTCCTTTTTGGCGCCATAGGATACAATAATGCCAACGCTCAGACCCACGCACTAAATTCAACTAATCAAGTAGCAGAGAAAATATCCCACCACACCAACAGATCCGTCAACGTACACCTCAGTCACAAAATGATTTATAACAATTCGTAGTACCAAACTCACGATATCAAGAGTTCCTCAAGTTGCTTGAACCAAGTTCTAACTAATATGAAAATTCTAACCAAAAGCTAGAGAAAACCCTTACTTGAACGAGAAGGTGACGTGAATTAGGGGTGCTGGAGGAGGCGTGTTGTTGAGGGGCGACGGCAGTCGGCTTTCGAATAGGGGCGGCGGGGGTGTGGCATTTCGGATAGGGTCGGCGGTGGCTTGTTCAGGGGAGGCGGCTGTGATGTGTGAGGAAGAGTAGGGTTCTGTGAGGAGAGGCTCGGTTGTTTTCTGAAGAATGTTTCGCGATCCCATATTTTTTTTAACTTAAGTCGCGCGCATATGCGTCGAGGCTTCTGTCAATTTGTGATATCATATAGCGCATATGCGCGTCCTTTGTGGTGCATATGCGCGATCGTCAGTGCCTAGCATGCGGTCTTTCGCGCATATGCGCGCCCTTTGTGGCGCAGATGCGCAGAATCCTCTGACTGTGTCGCGCATGTGCGCGCCTTGAGTGGCGCATGTGCGCCGAGTCCTCTGCCTATGTCGCGCATGTTCGAAAAAATAAATAGCGCATATGCGCGACGAACTCTGTCCAGTAGCTTTTCGGTTTTTTTTTTAAAATTACCTGAAAAAATAAAACGATTAAAATTAATACTTGAATAGTGAAAATTAAAAGTAATAACTACGAAAAATTGAAATAAAATAATAGAAACAAAACGAATGCAAAAATAAATAAATGTGGGTTGCCTCCCACACAACGCTTGGTTTAACGTCATCAGCCTGACTTTCTCCTGTCTAGTTTGGTTCTCCAAGTGGGATGTTGTCCATGTGTCGCACTTCATTTCCAAAGTAATGCTTGACCCTTTGACCATTGACTTTAAATATCTGACCATTGTTGCACTTTAACTCAATTGCACCATGTGGGTACACTGTTTCCACTATGAATGGTCCAGACCATCGTGATTTTAACTTACCAGGAAACAACCTGAGTCGAGAATTGAATAATAACACTTGTTGCCTTGGTTCGAAGTCTCATCGAAGAATATTCTTGTCGTGCCATTTCTGGGTCTTATCTTTGTATATCATAGCATTCTCGTATGCATTATTCTGGAATTCCTCCATCTCGTTCAGTTGCAATAGTTGTTGCTCGCCAGATGCTCCCATATCAAAATTTATCTTTTTCACAGCCCAAAATGCTTTGTGCTCCAGTTCCAGGGGTAGATGGCAAGCTTTCCCAAATACCAACCTATAAGGCGACATCCCGATAGGTGTCTTGTATGCAGTCCTGTATGCCCATAGAGCATCATCTAGCTTAATCGTCCAATCCTTCCACTTTGGCTTCACTGTCTTTTCTAGTATCTGATTGATCTCCTGGTTGGATATTTCCGCTTGCCCATTAGCTTGCGGGTGGTATGCCAGTGTCACCCTGTGCTTCACATCATACTTGGCCAATAGTGAGTTAAAAATTTTGTTACAGAAATGTGTACCTTCATCACTGATAATGTGGGGACCCGGACGCTAATTCATTTCTTAATCATTATTAATATCAAATGTAACAATTAAGTAATGTGGGACATAATCTTTTTTTAAAATTACATGAGTGCGCAACAAATGAAATAAATCTTATTTCATGTACAAGATCACTATAGAGATTTAAGTACAAGTCCTGTACAAAAGTGATTCATAATCACTACTGTCCATTCACTACATATCAGGTGATGAAACAGATCTACTTCTGAGTCCGGATCTCCACGCTAACCGTAATCTCTCATCTTCTACTCCACTCTGATCCTGTCCTTCCTGTTGTCATGCACACATACAAACACAACAACATTCAGATAACTCCGGTGAGAATTATATTCCCAGTATAAACCAAGTATACATGCATTTCATGTATACAGATATATAAGCATGAAACATATATCCATAACATATATCACAATCAGAAACATGAATCGATATAAAACTGTAAATCACACTTCGTGACTCTTAGACTCTGACTCGACTCTTTCCTAATCTAGGGATCCCGATCAAATTAAGAACGTAACACCCACCTACTCTTCCGATCGCGGTGGTGGTAAGTTTTCATTCACGGACTTTGGCCCTCTCTATATCGAATCTCGGCGATAGGAGTCGCTCTTCTCCTAAGCAACATCGATACGACCAAACGTTCGGTGTCTTGGCATCTCCGCCAATGACTAGGCATATCCGCCCTGGCATGTCCTGCCACTGACTAGGCATATCCTACCCAAGACTCGTCACAAACACATGCTAGACCATAAATCAATAGCCTAAGCATAACAATATCATTTTATTGCAAATATCAATGCAATAAAATAAAGTATGTGATTTTGGAAAACTCATGTCAAATCTAACTCGAGTTGTGCAATCCCGAATCAACATTGATTTATACCTTTCATTTTGTCGCTCTGATACAGTCGAAGTCTCGAATTCGAAGCTATCAATGTCACTAGAATCTGAAATGACATATCGAGAAATACAGTATCAATATACAATTCAATTCAAGACCTGTTTTAATCAATACTCGAATCAAGACATAATTTGATCAATGTCAGCGACATAACAGTACAATCTCAATCAATACTGAATCTTCTCAATATTAATCTACTGATGTTTCGACGGCATAACAACACAATCTCGATAACCCGTCAATCTCAACATCACAGATATAATATCACAACTCATAATCGATATCAATACAACTCATAATCTTAACAATAACATATCATAATCTCAAATCTGTACAATCTCGATCATATCAATTCTGAAAAACATAACAATTACATAAACAGTCTGTTCTTCGATCTAACTTGAATTATACGATGTCTAATATATCCAGAACACCATATATCAATCAAATCACAATTCCCCCAATATCATAATTTCAAATCATATAAAAAACATAAGAAACTTACGTCCAGTTGAAGCTCTTGCCAATAGAAACACGGTACTGAAGTCGGATTGAAAATCTAACTGGCGGATCTTTCACGAATCACAAATCTACAAGGTGAAAAGGCGTAAGGATTTCTCTGAAGTTTTCTAAAGCTTTTCTCCGTTTCATTTCTGAAGGAATGATGTATATATATATATATATATATATATATATATATATATATATATATATATATATATATATATATATATATATATATATATCCACTTGCATGTATAAATCAACGTGTCTTATCTTTCTTGCGTCTCGGTCTTCGCTCGGGCGGTTAAAATCTACCGCTCTGGCGCGGCACCTTCTGTCCAACTCTTTTCTTATTTCACATTGGCGCTCGGGCGGTCACAGACTACCACTCGGGCACCACACCTTCTGCCCGAAACATAATCCTATTGAACACTGGCGCTCAGGCGGTCAAAAACTACCTCTCGGGCGCCAGACGTTCTGTCAAAAACTTACCCCATTCGCATGTTTCACTCAAATCTGGTCTCGGAGTGATCCTTCTATAATAATATCAATTCATAATCAATAATCTCAGATTAACAGAATGCAAATCTCGGGCATTACATTTATCCCCCCTAAGATACGATTTCGTCCCCGAAATCATAGTCAAAAAAATCATATGAATAAGAAGGTATAACAGAAGAAGCTAAATAGAAACTCACATTAGTGAAATAACTCTAGGAATCGCTGTCTCATGTCTGTTTCAGTCTCCCAGGTAGCTTCTTCAATGCCGTGACGACTCCATTAAACCTTCACAAGCGGAATTGTCTTCGTTCTAAACGGCTTTTCTTCACGATTGAGAATCTAGATCGGCTTCTCATAATAATTCAGTGTCTCGTCAAGCTCTGCCTCATCTGACTTCTCGAGAATCTCATACGGACCGATATAACGTGGAGACAACTTCCCTTTCTTGCCAAATCTGACAACGCCTCTGAAAAGTGAAATCTTTAAAAATATTCAGTCTCCAGCCTCAAATACCAACACTCTACGTCGAACATTGGCATATTTGGCTTGTTTGTCTCGAGCTGCCTTCATTCTTTTCTGAATCAGCTTCAATTTTTCTGTCATATCTCTGATCATATCAGGTCCAATCTCAGGAATTTCAGAGATATCGTCCCAATAAAGAGGGGATCTGCATTTCTTACCGTAAAACGCCTCAAAAGGAGCCATTTTGATACTCGTCTGATAGCTGTTGTTGTATGAAACTGACATGGTGACAATGAATCTTGCTAACTAGTGCTAAAATCAAGCACTACAGCTCTAAGCATATCTTCTAGTGTCTGCATAGTCCGCTCTGACTATCCATCAGTCTGTGGATGATATGTGGTACTCAGATGTAACTTCGTACCCAAATCTTGTTGTATCCTCTATCAAAAGTGCAAAGTCTACCTAAAATCACGGTCTGATATAATCGACTTTGGCACTCCGTGCAATCTGACCACTTTTCTGACATAACTCTCAGTCATCTGGTCATGTCTGTACGTCTTTGTGTACAAAATAATACGTGCTGAGTTGGTCAATCTGTCAATAACGACCCAAATCGCATCGCAACCTCGGGAGAAATGCGGTAGCTTCGTCACGAAATCCCTAGAAAGGTGATCCCATTTCCATTCAGGAATTGACAAGCTATTTAATAAACCTCCTGGTTTCTTTCTTTCTATCTTCAACTGTCGGTAATTCAGATATCTTGATACAAATGCAGCAATATCACCTTTCATCTGTTTCCACCAAAACTGTCTTTTCAAATCATTATACATCTTTCTACCATCAGGATGAATGTTGAATCGATTATTGTGCATTTTTGACAATATCCGTCGTTTCCAATCCGAAACATCTGACACAACAAGTAGGTTATTCATATACAATACAGTATCACATAATTGATATTCTGATCGATACCCTGCTCTGACTATCGATATCGAGTTTTGCCCATTCTGATCAATTTTCAGAGCTTCTTTAATTTTCAAAATCAGCTCTGATTCAACTTGCACCGTATGAAATCTCAACGGCATACAATCTGTCTCAAATACTGCTCTAGAACATAACAATTCTAAATCAAATTCAAGACAACAGTCGTATATATTAGCCTGCTAAACTCATGAAACTATGGATTTCTGACACTGATGTCGGTCTCAGCCAACTGATCACGGTTTCAACTATACTAAGATCAACCGATATACTATTTTCGGATATAACATGCTTCGAATACAATCTGTCTCGGCCAAGATTCACATCTCAACCGTTTCTGTATACAACATTTCAGTTCTCAGAATATTCAATACAATTTTCAAATGTTCGACCAGATCAGTCATATGCTTCAAATATCTCAGAATATCATAGATAAAACAAGCATAAATTCATCAAAATACTTCTGAACATAGGTTTCATCAACCTATAAACATAGCTGATGCATCCCAAAGAGGAAAACTCGATCAGATGTAACTCTCGGCCAGTAAATCTTCTAATTGTTCTTTCAAGTCTTTCAATTCAATCAGTATCATTCTGTACGAAGTTCTAGAAATAAAAACAGTACTTAGTATCAAGTCAAGGTTGAAATCAATCTCCCTGACTGAAGGCAAACCAGGAATTTCATCTGGGAAACCTTAGCAACTCTCATGCCACTTACAAATCAGTCAATGACAAGCTCGATTTCAGTAAGTCAACTGAATACACAAGGAGTCCTCCGCTCCTTTTTGTAATAATCGAGTAATAGATAATAGGATATCATAGGAATTCTAGATCTAGAATCCTTACCGTACAATGTTCATTCTTCGGCCATTGCAGGTCCGAATCTTACCATCTTCTGGAAATAGTTTCCGGTAGCTCTATACTTGGTCAGCATATCAATATCCATAATGCAATCAAAATCATACTGCCCAAGTACAACACAGTCTAACTCAATCTCATTCCC
The DNA here is from genome assembly GCF_022965805.1 of Primulina eburnea. Lineage (NCBI taxonomy): Eukaryota > Viridiplantae > Streptophyta > Magnoliopsida > Lamiales > Gesneriaceae > Primulina > Primulina eburnea. The sequence continues at coordinate 31,126 of NW_027331522.1, forward strand.
ATCTTATGCAATATACGATGTTCCACAGAATTCATTGATATCAAACTTCTCCCCAAAAGGTAAGGAGATAAATACTACATTAGATATAGACTCAACAGATAAAGCATACATCAATTCAATTCAATCAGAAATCATGTATAGGATGTACTAGTATCTCTCAATACATACGCAGAATAATCACAAAAGAACAGTTACCTGCCACTATATCATCAAGTTCATCCTGGGTCTGTTTCTCGGTCACTGCGTTCACTCTGGTTTCCTTTTGGCCCGGGTTGTGACTGAGTAGAGGGTGGTTGGAACGAGTGAACCACAGATGATGGTCTATCAGTCTGAGTCACTGATCCAGATGATTCTACTCCCCGAAATCTTCGGGAACCTCTCTGTGGACATACTCTAGCAAAATGTCCCGGCTGTCTGCAGATGCGGCAACTACCAAACACTCTTGGCATTGCTCTGTGGGATTTCTTCCTCCATAGGTTCTACAATAGACCCCGATATAACTCTGGCTAGAACCACTGGATCTAGATGAACTGCTTCCTAACTTCTTAAACTGTTTCTTTCGAGCTTTCAAACGATCTTTCTTTTTACTGCTACTACTGCCGCTATCAAATCTGAGAGGGAATTGTTGTTTCTGTGGTTGATCAACATACGATTTTCCTCGTTTTGGATCAAGCTTGCTTCAGCTTCCTTAGCTCTGTTCAATACCTCCACAAAATTATGGGGTCGGCTCACATTTATCAATGCAAATCAAGTAATAAACTGATCAGTTACAACTTCATCATTCCCAGCCACGTGAGGAGCAAAACGTAGCAAGTTAAAGAATTTAGCAACATATTCTTCAATACTCAACTGACCCTGTTTCAAAGTTTCAAACTCTGCCCTCATGTCCTCTCAGTACTAAAATGGAAAAAACCTTCGATAGAATTCAACTTTGAAGATTTTCCACGTAATCACCGTACCACGCTGTTCTAAGGCTTCCTTAGTTGCGATCCACCAAATCTTTGCGACCTTCTGTAACTGGTGCCCAATTAATTTCACTCTACGCTCATCTGAGTAATCAAGTGAATCAAACAACATTTCAATATCATCTAACCAACTCTCACAATCATCAGACATCTCAGTGCCCTTCAGAATCGGTGGTTGAAATGATTGAAACCTCTTCAACATTGTTTCCATCGGAGTTTCTGACACATCCATCTGATCAATCAATATATTACCATGTTCTGGGATTTTCGAGGAAATAGATCTGATTATCAAAAAGAATTAGTAACCAGATACAATAAATCTGTTTCAGTCCTACTCTGATCATATTACTGCTGATCAAGAATCTGTTCTGATTCATCCTCAATAATACATATTACAAATTAAATCAAATCATTCAGGTAAACATGTATTTCAAAGCAATAAGCATGCAACAATCAAAATCAAGGAAAGAAAACTCATTCTACCCCGCTCACTAGCACCAATCTCAGTCTAGTCAGACCTATTGCTCGGATACCACCACTCGTACGCTAGTTCATTTCTTAATCATTATTAATATCAAATGTAACAATTAAGTAATATGGGACATAATTTTTTTTTTAAAATTACATGAGTGCGCAGCAAATGAAATAAATCTTATTTCATATACAAGATCACTATCCATCTTAAGTACAAGTCCTGTACAAAAGTGATTCATAATCACTATTGTTCATTCACTACATATCAGGTGATGAAATAGGTTTACTTCTGAGTCCGGATCTCTACGCTAACCGTAATCTCTCATCTTCTACTCCACTCTGATCATGTCCCACTTGTTGTCATGCACACATACAAACACAACAACAGCCGGATAACTTCGGTGAGAATTATATTCCCAGTATAAACCAAGTATACATGCATTTCATGTAAACAGATATAAAAGCATGAAACATATATCCATAACATGTATCACAATCAGAAACATGAATCGATATAAAATTGTAAATCACACTCCGTGACTCTTAGAATCTGACACGACTCTTTCCTAATCTAGGGATCCCGATCTGAATAAGAACGTAACACCCACCTACTCTTCCGATCGAGGTGGTGGTAAGTTCTCATTCACGGACTTTGGCCCTCTCTATATTGAATCTCGGCGATAGGAGTCGCTCTTCTCCTAAGCAACATCGATACGACCAAACGTCCGGTGTCTTGGCATCTCCGCCAATGACTAGGCATATCCGCCCTGGCATGTCCTGCCACTGACTAGCATATCCTGTCCAAGACTTGTCACAAACACATGCTAAACCATAAATCAATAGCCTAAGCATAACAATCTCAATAATTGCAAATATCAATGCAATAAAATAAAGTATGTGATTTTGGGAAACTCAAGTCAAATCTAACTCGAGTTGTGCAATCCCGAATCAACATTGATTTATACATTTCATTCTGTCGCTCTGATACAGTACAATCTCAATCAATAATGAATCTTCTCAATATCAATCTACTGATATTTCGACGGCATAACAACTCAATATAGATAACCCATCAATCTCAACATCACAGATATAATATCACAACTCATAATCGATATCAATACAAATAATAATATTAATAATAACAGATCATAATCTCAAATCTGTACAACCTCGATCATATCAATTCTGAAAATCATAAGAATTACATAAACAGTTTGTTCTTCGATCTGACTTCAATTATACGATGTCTAATATATCCAGAACACCATGTATCAATCAAATCACAATTCCCCGAATATCATAATTTCAAATCATATCAAAACATAAGAAATTTACGTCCAGTTGAAGCTCTCGTCAATAGAAACACGGTACTGAAGTTGGATTGAAAATCTACAAGGTGAAAAGGCGTAAGGATTTCTCTGAAGTTTTCTGAAGCTTTTCTCTGTTTCATTTCTGAAGGAATGATGTATCTATATATATATATATATATATATATATATATATATATATATATATATATATATATATATATATATCCACTTGCATGTATAAAGCAACGTGTCTTATCTTTTGCATCTCGGTCGGGCACGACACCTTCTGTCCAACTCTTTTCTTATTGCACATTGGCGCTCGGACGGTCACAGACTACCGCTCGGGCGCCGCACCTTCTGCCCGAAACATAATCCTATTGAACACTGGCGCTCGGGCGGTCAAAAACTACCGCTCGGGCGCCAGACGTTCTGTCCAAAACTTACACCATTCGCACGTTTCACTCAAATATGGTCTCGGAGTGATGCGTATATAATCATATCAATTCATAATCAATAATCTCAGATTAACATAATGCAAATCTCGGGCATTACAGATAATGGCTCTAGGCGTTCCAAATCTTGTGAAGATGTTCCTGTGGACAAACTTAACAACAACTCGAGCATCAATAGTACTGGTGGAAATTGCTTCCACCCATTTGGACACATAATCAACAACAAGTAAAATGTAAGATTGAACAAAAGAGGATGGGAATGAACCCATAAAGTCAATACCCCAGACATCAAAGAGCTCTACCTCCAAAATATTTGTTAGTGGTAATTCATGTCGTCTAGAAATATTGCCAACTCTTTGGCATTTATCACATGACTTAACTAAAGTATAACTATCCTTAAACAGATTAGGCCAATAAAAACCTGACTGTAATACCTTACCTTCTGTTCTAGATGCTCCAAAGTGTCCACCGTAGGGTGAGGAATGACACTGCTCTATAATCGTACCCACTTCTTCCTCTGCTACACATCGTCTAATTATCTTATTAGCGCATCTCTTGAACAAGAAAGGGTCATCCCACAGATAGAACTTGGCATCATGAAGAAATTTATTTTTTTGGTGATAATTTAAATCTAGTGGTAATTCTCATGCAGCAAGAAAATTAGCTATATCTGCAAACCAAGGACGTGTAACATTTACCTTGAATAGTTGTTCGTCTGGGAACGACTCATTGATAACTCCACCTTCAGTTCTTTCTTCCAGCTCTAGTCGTGAAAAATGATCTGCCACTTGGTTCTCACAACCTTTCTTGTCTTTGACTTCAAAGTCAAATTCTTTAAGTAGGAGTATCCATCGTATCAACCTAGGCTTTGCATCCTTTTTGGCAAACAAGTAACGAAGAGCTGCATGGTCAGTGAAAACCGTTACCTTTGTGCCAATGAGATATGTTCTGAACTTGTCGAATGCAAACACCACTGCTAGCATCTCTTTCTCAGTAGTGGTGTAATTATGTTTGGCTGCATTGAGTGTACGACTTGCATAGTAGATAGCTTTGAACATCTTGTCTCGTCTTTGTCCCAATGCTGCTCCCACAGTATAGTCACTAGCGTCGCACATGAGCTCAAAGGGCTCCTTTCAATCAGGCACTATCATAATGGGTGCAGAAATCAGTGTTGTCTTGATCTTGTTAAACGCCTGGAAACAATCATCGTAAAAAATAAATGCAGAATCTTTCTCTAACAAATTACATAAAGGTCTAGTAATTTTAGAGAAATCTTTAATATAACGACGATAGAACCCGGCATGTCCCAAGAAACTTCGGATCACTTTCACATTCTTCGGCGGTGGGAGATTTTCAATTGCCACAACTTTGGCTCTGTCCACTTCTATTCCTCTAGCCAAAATTTTATGCCCAAGCACAATACCTTCTGAGACCATGAAGTGACATTTTCCCCAATTCAACACTAAATTCTTTGCCTAACATCTCTGCAAAACAAGTGTTGGATTTTGCAAACAATGATCAAATGATGAACCAAAAACAGATATGTTATCCATAAAAAATTCCATTATTTCCTTGACCATGTCAGAAAATATGGCCATCATACACCTCTGAAAAGTAGCAGGTGCATTGCAAAGACCAAATGGCATTCTCCTGAAAGAAAATGCGCTGTAGGGGCAAGTGAAGGTGGTCTTCTCTTGATCCTCTGGTGCTATGATAATTTGATTGTAACTTGAATAACCATCTAGAAAGCAATAATAATGATAACCACCTACTCTATCAAGAATCTGGTCAATAAAGAGAAGAGGGAAGTGATCTTTCCTAGTCGCATCATTCAATTTCCTGTAGTCTATACACACTCGCCACCCAGTCACTGGATGAGTTGAAATCAATTCGTTATTCTCATTTCTCACTACAGTTATTCCCCCCTTCTTAGGCGCTACTTGTACTGGTGAAACCCAAGAACTGTCAGATATAGCATAAATAACACCAGCATTTAACAATTTTAATACCTCAGATCTCACAACCTCCTTCATGGCTGGATTAAGCCTCCTCTGATGATCAACATAGGGGGAATATGACTCCTGCATCAAGATTTTATGCATACAAACAGTAGGGCTAATCACCTTTATATCATAAATTGTCCCTCCCAAAGCAGATTTAAACTCTCGCAATACTCTCAACAACCTATCTTTTTCATCAATAGTAAGAGCAGAAGATATAATTAACGGATGTGACGAACTCTCGTCTAGGAATGCATAGCATAAATGACTCGGTAAATCTTTCAATTCAGGAGATGCTTTTGGTACCTCTTTACTTGCTTGCAACTCTTCATGCTGAGCATCACTCTTTTCTTTAGGCAGCACATTGAGAGCAAGTAATTCCTCTCACACATCCCAGTCCTCTTCCTCCAACGTAGAAGCTGACTCCAATGAGCATCTCTCCAAAGAGTCTTTTGTCAACTTACCTGCACCCACTTGAGATACACATGAATCAATGATATCAATACTATTACAAGTACTTAGATCATTTGGTCCTCTGATGGTGTTGTAGATGTTGAACACAACTTCATCTCCACCTACTCTTAGTGTGAGCTTGCCCTTGTGCACACCAATCAAGGCTTTCCCGGTAGCCAAGAACGGCCTTCCAAAGATAAGTGTCGTCTCCTGGTCTTCTTCCATATCTAAAATGACAAAATCAGCAGGGAATATGAATTTGTCTACCTTTACCAGCACATCCTCCACTATCCCTCGTTGATATGTAAGTGATCTGTCCACCAGCTGCAGAGTAATAGTGCTAGGCTTCACCTCGCCAATCTCCAAGGTCCTGTAAATAGAAAAATGCATTAAATTAATACTTGCACCTAAATCACATAAATCTCTATTTACTCTAGAACCACCAATAACACAAGGAATAGTAAAACTCCCTGGATCTTTGATTTTCCGTGGTAGTTTCCTTTGGAGTATTGCACTGCACTCTTCGGTCAGCTTTACGGTCTCAAATTCTTGAAGTGTCCTCTTTTTGGACATCACATCCTTGATGAACTTAGCATAATTGGGCATTTGCTCCAATGCATCGGCAAATGGGATGTTAATGTGTATTTTCTTGAAGATTTCCAGGAACTTCTCAAACTGATCATCTAACCCTTTCTTCTTGAACCTCTGTGGATATGGAAGTTTTACCTTTGGTAAGGGCTGCTATTTAAGTACTTTCTCTTGTTCCTCTACTTTCTCTTCTCCAACACTTGCACCATTTCCATCATTTTCCTCAACACAAATCTCTGCATTCTCTTCACCAGGCTCTGGGATTCCAATTTCCTTGCCACTTCTCAATGTGACAGCTTTGCATTTCTCCCTAGGATTCACCTCTGTATTGCTTGGGAACTGTCCTTTATTCTGATCTTTCAAAGCATTTGCAAGTTGCCCAATCTGTGTTTCCAAGGATTTCATCGTGGCACCCATATTGCCCATGTGTGTCTCCATGTTATCAAGACGAGACCGAGTTCTCGCCATTCTTTTCCCAGACTCAGTCACAAACGTCCCAACTAGATCCTCAAAAGACGACTTTCCTTCCCCCTTCTGTGTATTGAACCTCGGTGGAGGATTCAACACGTTCTTGTTGTTTGCATAAGAGAAATTCTCGTGGTTCCTCAAATCTGGATGATAAGTATTAGGGGAAGGATTACCTCGATAATCTTCAAAGCCACGATTGTTATTGATGTAATAAGCTTCCTCCACAACTGGCTCTTCTTCGGCAGTCACCAGTGCTACATCAGACGTAGATTGGCCTGCTTTGTTCATTGCTGCAATCTATGTGGTTAATGCCGAAACCTGTGCAGTAAGTGATGTGATCGGGTCTACGGCGTACACTCTAGAAGGTTTCCTTGATCCAGATCTTTCACTTGGCCACGGATAACTGTTAATGGTCATCTAGTAAATCAATTCATAGGCCTCATCAGGTATTTTAGAAAAAATAGTACCTCCGGCAGCTGCATCCACATTTCCTCTAGTTGGCCCATCTAAGCCATTGTAAAATAACTCAATCTGCACCCAATATGCATATCCATGATTCGGACACTTCCTGAGTAATTCTTTGTATCGCTCCCACGCCTTATATAATACCTCAAGTTCTCTCTGCCTGAAGTTGGTGGTATCCATTTTCAGCTGAGGAGACTTGGCTGGAGGAAAATATTTTGATAGAAACTTTGTGACCAAATCTGCCCATGTAGTAATACTTCCCAGAGGTAGAGATTGGAGCAGACTCCTAGCTTTATCCCTAAGAGAAAACGGAAACAGACACAATCGAATAATTTCATCAGAAACCCCGTTAATTTTTACCGTGTCCGTAATCTCTAGAAAAGTTCTTAGGTGAAGATGGGGATCTGCAGTGGCTGCTCCTCCAAATTGGTTCTGTTGAACCATGTTAATGAGTGCGGGATTTAGCTCGAAGTTGTTAGTAGCAATGGTTCCGCGAGCTATTCCAGAGTAGTGAGCGTTGATGACTGGGCGTAAATGTTCCCGGATTGGCACTTCTCTTGGGAGCCCATTCTAATGATCCTTGTTTTCAGCCATTGTTTTTATTTCTTCTCTTCTTGCTTTCATTAATCTCCTGGCAGTCCTTTCGATTTCCGGATCAAAAATCAGCAAGTCGGGATTTTGATATTTTCTCATGCACTACAAAACAGAGAAGATTATCAATTAACAAAATAAATAAATAAAATAAAATAGTTTACTTAGTAACGATATTAATATACAATTAAATAGTAACGATATTAATATACAATTAAATAGTTTACTTCCCGGAAACGACGCCAAAAACTTGTTGCGTATTTTCACTATCGGAAGTGTACGGTGTCAAGTTTTAGTACTGGTTTGAGTACAGATATCGATCACACGAAGAGTAATTATTTAAAATTGTATATTAAGTACCATAATTGACATAATTCAACTTTATTTAGAAAAATCAAAGAGTTGGTGTATAATCAATTCATATAAAATAACGAATTATGTAAATTTTATGCACACCGTCGAGATTTAGTGAGTAAAGCAATCTAGAGATATGATTTCGTCGAGTCTCCCCTATGCTAAATTAAAATTGACTAACATTTAATTAAATCGCACCATATTTATTAACCAAGAACTCACAATATTTTCTATTTCCTTTTTCAAGTGATAAATAGAACTGTATTACCTGTTACCGATTTTAATATGTCTATTCAAAATCATATAACACGTAATAAATGCACACAAGGTTCTCTTATGGATTCGCCGAAGTTACACGCCTTTTGCACGTTATAAACATCTGACGATGCGATTTCCCTCGTCCTAATTTCGATCACCTCTCTTGAGTGTTAGATCTCAATTATTAGATCAGTCGAATTATGGCCAGTAATCCAAAAGCATTAAAGACAAGAAATCACAAATAAACACGATGAATTAATTCAATGAAATTCAAAACGTCAATAACATAGGTTCGACCACGACTACGTCAATCTCTAGAAAATAAAATTAGTTCATACTCAAATCTAGATCACAACAAACCTGTTTGAAATCATTAAAACGTAAAAATAAAGAACCGAATTAGAAACATATTGAAGAGAGATGAAGGTGCGTCTCCGTGTCCGGATTCAGCGTCTTTATACTCTGTTCTTCCCGCTCCGTCGTTGGCTCTCGCTTTTTCCTTTCGCTCTATGATACGTCGGCCGTGTCACAATTTTCAGAACCCCCCTTTAAAACCCACGAGAAAACCTTTTTTAATTCTGAATGTCGCCGCACGCATATTCGCTCCTTGAACGGCGCATATGCGCGCACCTTTCTGTCTTGCTGGGAAGTCCACGCTTCGGCGCACACATTCGCGCCCTGGCTCCGCGCGTATGCGCGGAGTCCTCTGTTCTTCGCAGCTGGAATCTTCTTTGCGCACGCATATGCGCGCCTTTGGCGGCGCATATGCGCGGAGTCTTCTGGATTGTTGCTTCTGAAACCTGAGCGGCGCATATGCGCGCCTCTTGCTGCCTTCAGGGCTCATTTGTTTTCTCCTACGTTGTTTTGCTCCATTTTCACACACATGTAGTAGCTCTACCTAGACTCCTGCAAACACACAAAAACTAACACAAAACGCATAATTCTGCCCAAGAAAGCTAACAATCTGCATGAATTATAATGATAATTTAAGTGCACAAAATGCACTTATCAGTCGGCTCTAGGAGCAGGGCGCAAGTTGTTGATAAAGGATGCCCATTCTTTGATGCCATTGTCCGGGAACCACTTCCCATGCATTTCAAATCGACCAGGGTCAAGGATTATGATGGGAGTTCTGACCCTGAAGAGCATCTTGCTCGATTTGAAAATACGACCATTTTACATTGCTACGGAGACCAGATCAAGTGCAAAGTGTTTCTGACCACCCTGGCCGACTCGGCCCAAAGGTGGTTCATAGGAATAGCACCTCAGAGCATTCATTATTTTGTAGATTTTCAAAAAGTATTCTTGCACCAGTTCAGCAGCAGCAAGAAATACAACAAAACTGCTTTCAGTTTGTTTGAGGTAAAACAGCGTCAAGATGAAACTCTGAGAGCCTACATCAAAAGATTCAATCGAGTAGCTTTGGATATCCCCGCCTGCACCCCTGAGACAAAAACCATTGCGTTCATGCAAGGGTTGTGGAAAGGAGATTTCTTTCGATCTTTGACCAAAAGATGCCCGAGGACTTTGAAGATCTCTTATCCCGGGCGGAAAAATAGATCAATATGGAAGAAGCCCAGAACCAAAAAAGAGAGGCTTTGAAGAGAGCCCGGGGAGACCGGGTTATTAGGTCTGAGGAAAGAACTCATAAGAAGGGTGGTTCAGGGCATTTTTCTCATGTCCCCTTGAGAAATGTCCGGGATCGAGAAATTCAAGAATTTAGCTCAAATATGGCCCTGCCTCAAAGTTCAATAGCACGATTGCCGAAACCAGAGAAGAAAGGGTTCTGCACCCTCAATAAGGAATGTTCCCATGACACTGATGAGTGTCGAACTTTGAGGAAGGACTCTAATTAACGTTTTGCACCTGAATTGTAGAGGCTAGTATTTCATATTTGAAAATTGAATCATTTAAAATTTTTCTCTTTAAATAAATAAAATGCCTCATTAATAAAATAAACTGATAAAAGATTTAATATTTAAAGTGGGAGCGGAAGTAAATAATGTATTCAAAACAACAACTTAAAGTAATTCCACAAAATAAAAACTGAGTTTGGAATTAAAATAGTAAGTGCTGAAAATAAGGTCCTCGGGTTCCTACTACTGCCGACCCAAGATGGCTCACTGGTTCCCCCCTCGGTCCCGAACTCATCAGTACCAACAAAAAATCAAGTCTAGTGAGTCTAAAGACTCAGCATGCATATATCGTGAATAAAAAGTAAAATATATCATAAAATTTCGTGCCATGAAAAGATATCATGTCGTAAAGCGTAACGTAAAAATCGTGTCATGAATAATTATAAATACGTGCATAACTGAAAATCGTACGTAAAGTGTTCGCTCGATAGAGCCCTGTCATAAAATAGCATATCATAATTTTCTGTTGAGATTATGTTCTACGCAAGTGGCCCATAACATTAACTAAATCGTCTGATCAGACTAAACCACAGTATACTGGGCGGTAGAGATCATCACAGCCCTTGGACAGGATATCCGTACCCATACATGAACATGAACCGGTCGTGAGTCACCGGTGAAGTAATAATCCCATAAGCTGCAATCCCATAAGCGCGAGGAGGCCACAAGACATATCGCATATATCTCAAAAATAAACATTTTCTATATTTTATGCACGTAATATAATTAAATTCCTGTGTTATTTTACCAACTGAGTTGGATCGTTCACAGGCTCGCTGCGACCTAATTCTAACATGAGACACATGCAAATAATCTCAATTTGACCAACACTTCATAACCGAATAAAAAACGAGACAATTACGCCTAATAAACTTAGTATCTAACCATGACTCCGTACCAACCCGAACCAACATCGAACCCTCGTTTAGTCATGATTATAATACACCTAAAATACTGAAAAATAAATACCAAGGGCTGTAATACACGAAAATTGTGCACGGAGGCCCAAATCATGAAACGCTCTTTTGAGTGTCACTTTGGCACATTGAACCATAAATTATCGAATGATTTCTAAACTTGACCAAACCACAAATGGCCAAAATTGTGACATTCCTAACTCATTTGGGCATGTCTTAGTCCAAGGCTAATGGCCATAGGCCAACCAAGAACCAAGAACAAGACCCGAGAGTCGAAGCTCAATTCTGCCGAGAACCTGTCATGGGGCAGCTTGACACTTGCTGTCAAAATGGCTTATCAAAACCTGACCATGGCCCAAACCAGTGGTCAAAACACTTTCTTGACAGGTTGAGACATTGGTTCGTCCATGGCTAATGGCCACTGGCCAACCAAGAACCAACCAAACACATATACCCAATGGAACACACACACCCGAACACACAGCCTTCATCGAGACCTGCGCTGATTTGATTGTTTGCTGTCAGTTAGTGGATCCAATGGATATGAGGCTAACCATGGTCCATGCTAGACATGTTAAGGTGTTTTATGATCCATGGATATGGGCCTTAGGCCAACCATGAACCAGCCAAACACCTTAGAACAAAACAAGAACCACTCGCTAACCTACTGTCATGGAACCGTGACTTCCTGGTTTGATTGCTGTCCAAACGACTTGGGACATGGTTCAAGCCACTTAGGCCCGACTTGACCACGTCCTAGGCTTGCTAGGGAGTGGTCCTAGCCATGGCTACCAGCCCTAGGCCAGCCATGGTTCGAACACCATCCTACGCAACCCATTGACAGCGAATGCACTCCAAATATGATACTTGTTTCTTACCTACTGTTTTGGGCAATTAACTTACGGTTTTGGGGCTTGAACCCTTGATCAAACTTGACCCTAACATACCCTAGGAAGTGACCATAAGCAGCCTTGGGAGCCTAGGAGCCGAGCCAACCTGCAAATCAACAAAAACCACGCAACCCGTGAAGCATAGGTGGAAGCCGAAAATCTGCACTACGTTTTTTTTCCCGAAAATGCTAATATGATTTCCGTTTTTGGTTCAAGTTTCATGCACATATGATGTTTTAAAATAATAATATGACTTAGTTGTAAACAACTTAACTCTTGAAGGTAGACAATCTACAAGCTTCACCTTTCTTTTGGACTCCTTTCTTCAAATTAGGTCCACCACTAACAAGGTACATCCACTCTAATTTTGCACTAGAAAAAAATAGAGAATTTTTCTTTGAGAAGTGTGTGCTTTCATCAACAATTGAAGAAACAAAAATGGTGGAGAATGAGACTTCAAAATTTCGGCCATGGAGGTGTTCTAGGAAAGAAGGGGAGAGTTTTTTTGGTTGTGGAAAAAGTTGTTGTGTTGTCCCAAAAGCATGACATGCCTTGGACATGGAAAAAGTTGTCTCCCTACTCTTCACCTCTCCATGCACATTCTATTTGGACTTGTAACAATTACAAGGCCCATGGATTTTAATTTAATTGTCTCAAACAAATTTGAGACCAATTAAACCTTACTTGATTTTACTCAAGCCCACTAGTTTAATAATTATTTCTAATTGAGCTCTACAAGGCCCAATTTTGTTTAATTAATCCAACACTTGAATTAATTTAATTATTTGGACTCTACTAGGTCCACTAGTGTTTAATTAATTCAACACTTGAATTAATTTAATTTAGTCCATAATAATGTTTATGAAAATCACAATTTTTAAATACATTATTTGTATGGCCAACTTTTAATTTAGAAACACTTCCTCAAATTAAAAGATGCATTCTCCTTATAGAAGTCATACTTCTATTTTTCCTTACGCTTATAAACTCCTTTATAAGCCGTTCAACACATTGAACTATTTTTACTTCTCAACGTGATCTAAAAAGTTAGCACTTGTGTGACCCTCAATGGTTCATTGATACAACTAGCCGTGTGTTCAAATCTCCATGTGATTAGGACTAAACATGTCCTTATACGAGCATACCCCAATTGCTCCATTCTTACTTATCAACTCCTTGATAACAAGAACGTCAGAACTCAAGTCTGATAGTACCCAACCAATCATGTTAAACGCCTAGCAGCATCGCTTACATGATTCCCTAGGTATCAAATGATAGTGCCTGCAAGAACCATTCAATTATGGTTAGCGTACAGTATGGTCCCTTCAACTCATATATCCCGACCGATTCGACAACCATTGGTATACCGAGAGTTGTCAATGAATCGATACTATGTTTCATGTCGTAGTTGCATCGATGGTGTAATCTATAAAATCCATTTCATAATTACCACCATACTCTGATAAGAGATTTCATACTACATATACATGTGATCACATAGGATATCCATACCCGAAGGTAAGCGGTGAATCCCCGACTACAATGCATCGACTTCTATATGTTTCGACAAAACACCCAACCTTGCCACCTGATGACCCCATGAGAGTCGGTAAAGAAGTCAGAGTGAAATGCTAGCATATAGAGTCTCAATGTTGTCCCGGGTCATAAGGACTAATGGTGTACAACCATAAACTATGACGTTTCCACTCGATAAGTGAGAACCACTTGGAAAGTCCTTTATGGACGCTTGTTCAGTGCACTCTACCAGGAGCACCTATCTGCATGCTCGGACATCACAATGTCCCCTACCAATGAAACATGGTACTCACATTGCAGATACTAGTCTCGAACTCGAGCGGCCTATATTCTTCTTAGCGGCGGCTGAATCGACTAGGAACCGTTTAGAATATACAGTTTTCCAAATATGAGTTTCATGATACTCATCATATGAGCATCTCATATTCTTTCTACTATTTGTATATTCAAGGGCTTTATCTATGCAACTAGCATGGGTATACAGATAAAGATGTGCCAAAATAATAATTTCAAATATTATTAAAATAAAGATCGTTTATACATAGAGTTTCATTGTGAACACTCGACCAACACTTGGCTCGACGAGCACCTACTCTAACAATCTCCCACTTGCACTAGAGCCAACTACCCATATGCTTCAAACCCATCAATTTGCGATGCTTCTCAATAATGGTCCAGGTAAAGGCTTAGTTAGTGGATCAGCAACATTGTCTGCAGAGCCGACTTTGTCAATCGAGGCATCTCCTCTTTCCACAATCTCTTGGAGGATGTGGTACTTTCTCAATACATGTTTGGACTTCTGATGAGACCTTGGCTCCTTTGCTTGAGCTATAGCTCCCGTGTTGTCACACAACACCGGGACAGGAGCAACTCTGTTAAGAATGACGTCCAACTCTTGGACGAAATTTCATATCCAAACAGCCTCCTTTTTTTGTATCTGATGCAGCATTGTATTCGGCTTCTGTGCTGGAATCCGTAGTGCTGTCTTTGTAGAACCCGTTAAATCATACTACACATAAGCCGTGCATAATTTCTAGCATTTTAAATTAAAATGATTTTTATTGCATGAGTATTTAAATTCTTTTCTTTAAATTTATTTATTTTACGCAGTAGTTTAATTGTTACCTTTTCAGTTAAATTTAAGGAAAGATTAATAATTTAATTAATTAATTAGAGATAAGTAGTAAATAAATTCTTTTGGGTTCAATAATTAATTAAAAAACCTAAATTAAAATATGTGACCAGTTGAGATAAGTTAATCTAGATTTATTTTAATTAAGAAATTTCAACTCAACATGTTAGCAATTTAATTTAAAGATTTAGCCATGCATGCAAGATAATGTAATTCCTTAATTAATTTATTAATTCACTAAAATATTTAATGGGTAGATAAAACTCTAAAGAATTAAAATACAAGATTTAAGAAATATTTTCCCTACCAGTAATTTTCGGCCATTACAATTTTAAAGGTTTAAAAATATTTTAGCAAATCCATCTTTGATATCTTTCCCTATCTCTTCATGGTAGAATAATTCCCACAATTTTAATCCCCCAATAATTAATAATTTAGCAATATTCCCCACCCTCATTCCTATAAGAAAATTGGCCACTTCATGTTTAAAAGATTTAATTTTTGGCAACTCACCATTCTAATATCTTTCCTTATCATTTTTCTTGGTAGGTAATTCCCTAAATTTTATTCACCACTAATTAATATTTAAGCGATATTTCTACCATGATTATCTAGCAATATTTCCCCTCCATTTTTACTTGCAATTTTAGGCCACCTTATTTTAAAAGATTTAGTTGTTGATTTACAACTCACCATTATTTGATTCCTTTCCTTATCCTTTCTTGTTAAATAATTCCTTCAATTTTTAAATCCTCATTAATTATTAAATAAGCAATTTTTCCTACCACTTTTTAATAAGCAAAAATCGGCCCCTCCTTAGTAGACTTGAAAATATTTAACAACTCATTCCCTTGATTTTCTTCCTTATCCATTCTTGGTAAATAATTCACTCATCATTTAATCCTCAATAATTAAACAATTAAGCAATTTTCTACCCTTATTTGTTAGCTAATAATCGGCCATCTCACCCCATTTATCCCTCAAAAATCTTTTGATACCATATCATTTCCTATCTAGCAAACAACTCAAGGATAGAAAGATTGATCTAGCCATTCTACCCCATTTTATTTGTAGACTTCCCCTTCATTTCCTAAACACTTTCTCCCTCCCCAGTTTCGAAAATTCAGAGCCTAAACTTTAGTAAAAATCGTGAGGTAGCTAGAGAATAACAAGAGAGAAAACAAGAAAGAAAAGTGCTCCATCTCCTCCGCGCCGCGTCGTTGCGTTTCTTTTGTTTTCTTTAAAACAAAAATTTCCAGGCATGTATATGTTCTTATTTGCTCTTCAATCAAGTTGTATTATGATTTTTAAACACTACATGATCATGATTTTCAACCAAAACCGAAATTTAAAGCAAGATTATTGCAACAAATTCTGCACAGATTTTTCGTTCACCTCCCTTGCTTCTTCACGGTTTGCTTGTGTCTTTGAGTACAGGTGGTTGGCTCGTGTCCAAGCTCCCTAGGCTGCACCTAGACACGTACTAGGTTGTGTTAGGACCATGTTGGTCCAATAAATCAAGCCCCATGCATACTGGAAATCGAAAAATGACAGCAACTCTCCCTTTATGCCATTTGAGTTTCGATTTTTGCTGTTTTGCTGTCAAGGAGGAGTTTCTGATCTTGGCTGCCCTAGGGGCCTATAGCCATGGTTAGAACACCTCCCTATCATGTCTAAGACGTGACCAAGTCGCTCTTTCGAGGCTTGGTCCATGGTGGAATCGGTTTGCAAATGAGAGAAACAAGAACAGATTTTCGGCCCCCCTCCATTTTATTTCCAGCAAGTGTAGTTTTGATTTGTGTGGTGTGGTGTGAATATTGGTTGGACTCTGGCCCATAGCCACGGTTCCTACCATACCTCTTGATGTCTAGATCGTGCCATGGTCAATCAAATGGCCACTGGAACGACACGGGACAGCAAAGAAAGCAATACAGCCCACGCACGCAAGGGTGCCTCTCGGGTGGACCTTTCGGTTGGTTTCGGGTGTGGTACGAATTGTGGCTGGCTAGGGCACTTAGCCATGGTTCAAACCATACCCTAGGATGTTGGTAAGAGCCTCTGGTCGGTGGTTCAAGCCCCAATGGCCGGTAGTCTCGAAAACGACGCAAGGAAACGAAAGCACGGCTGCTGTATTTTGTGGACAGCAAGTGTTGCGTCGGTTCAGAGGCTCGTTTGAGTTCTTGGTTGGCTTTTAGCCTATGTCCTTGGACTGGACAGTGCCTCATCAAGTTGGGAAGGCCATGCTTTTGGCCGTTTGTGATTTGGGTAAGTTTAGAGGTCGTACGAGAATTTTCGGTGCAATGTGCCAAAATGACTCTCGAAAGAGCGTTTCATGTTTTTGGCCTCCATTCACCATAATTCGAAACACTGAAATTTTATGAGCATTAGTTCATCATTTTAAGCGTATTTTAATCATGACTAAATGATGGTTCAGTGTTGGTTCAGGTTGGTACGGAGTCATGATTAAATACGAAGTTGTTGGGCGTAATTGTCTCGTTTTGGATTCAATTACAAAGTTGGTCAAGTTAAATCATTTGCATATTTTTCATGTTCGATTTGATTCGCAGCGAGCCTGGGAATGATCCAACCCATTTGGTAAAATAAATACAGGATGTTTAATGATGTTATTAATTATATTACGTGCAAAATATTCATTTTTTTGAGATTTATGGGATATTGCTTGTGGTCACTTTACTATCATGGGATTATTACTTCACCCAATGGTCACTTACCGGTCAGTTCAGTTCTCTACCACCCAGTATAATGTGGCACTAGTCTGATCAGACGATTATTATTTCACCCGGTGGTCACTTACCGGTCAGTTCAGTTTAGTGCAGAGGCTACTAGCGTAGACCATAATCTCACCAGAAACTTATTACATGCTATTTCATTACAGGGCTCCAAGGAGCAAACATTTTCACTATGATTTTCAGTTCAGTTATGCACGTATTATAATTAATCATGACACGATATTTTACGATATGCCCCATGACATGATATTTTCACTTGCCTGCGATTTTATTATTTATTTACGATATATGCATGCTGAGTCTTTAGACTCACTAGACTTGATTGTTGAAGGTACTGATGAGGTCGGGACCGAGGGTGGGGACCAGTGAGCTAGCTTGGGTCGGCAGTAGTGGAACCCGAGGATCTCATTTTCAGCATTTATTATTTTTATTGTTCCCACATTTTTATCTATCGTTGGATAAATTTTTAACTGTTATTTCACAAACATTAATTTCTTCCGCTGCTATTTTGAACATTAAGCTTGATTTATTAGTTTATTTATTTTATGAATGAGGCTTTTTAATTATTTTAAAAAGAAAATTTTAAATTTTTCCGTAAATTTTCAAACACGAATTTTCGGGTCATTATAGTCTTGCTTGGAACCCTTCCAAGAGACAGCAGCACCATTGAGCATGAATACAAATCCAGAAGTTGACTTTGAGTCATCGATATCGCTTTGGAAGCTAGAGTCGGTATAGCCTTCCAATTTCAGTTCTCCACCCCCATAGACCAAGAACTACTTATTGGTCCTTCTCAAATACTTGAGGATGTCTTTCACAGCTTTCCAATGTGGAAGACCATGGTTCGATTGATATCTACTCACTATACTTAGTGCGAAAGCCACGTCAGGATGTGTAGATATCATTCCATACATGATGCTACCAATCGCAGATGCATATGGAATGCGTGTCATCGCCGCTATCTCTGCATCAGTCTTGGGAGACATAGACTTGGATAGGGACAGGCCATGACACATTGGTAGATGTCCTCTCTTAGACTCATCCATCGAGAACCACTTCACGATGGTATCAATGTATGTGGACTGGGTGAGACCAAGCAATCTTCTCGATCTATCTCTATAGATCTGTATTCTCAATACAAAAGATGCTTCACCCAAGTCATGTATCGAGAACTTACTCGCTAACCATATTTTAGTTGATTGCAACATTCCTACATCATTCCCAATTAGTAGAATGTCATCAACATACAGTACCAGGAATGTCACAGCACTCCCACTGACCTTCTTATACACACGGGGTTCCTCAAGATTCTTAGTAAAACAACACTCTTTGATTGTACTATCGAATCTAAGGTTCCAACTCTTAGATGCCTGCTTTAGACCATAAATAGATCTCTGAAGTTTGCATACCATATGCTTACTTCCGACAGATGTAAACCCTTTAGGTTGAGACATGTAAATCTCTTCCTTAATATCCCCATTAAGAAAGGCTGTTTTGACATCCATCTGCCATATCTTATAGTCATACCATGCAGCTATGGCTAGCAATATCCTTATGGACTTCATCGCAACTGGAGAAAAGGTTTCCTCAAAGTCAACTCCTTGTCTTTGAGTATATCCTTTTGCTACCAATCGCGCCTTGAAGGTCATACCTTCCCATCCGCCCCAAGTTTCCTCTTGTAAATCCATTTACACCCTATGGGAACAATTTCCTCAGGTGGATCCACGAGATTCCACACTTGGTTCGAATGCATGGAATTCATCTCAGATTCCATTGCTTCAAGCCACTTGGATGAATCGGCATCAAATAACGCTTCCTTGAAGGTCCTTGGATCACATCCATGGTTAGGTTCATCATGACCCTCTTCAAGAATTAGACCATACCTCATAGGTGGTATCGAGACTTTCTCGGATCTTCTAGGAGCTTGTATCTCCTCTCTTGGCTCTACGGGTGTGGGTTCTACAATTGTGGGCGTCTCTCAACCTCTTCGAGTTCTATCATCTCCCCTTTTCTATCCAATAAAAATTCCTTTTCCAAAAGGTTGCATTCCTAGAAACAAACACTTTTGTTTCTTGGGGATGATAGAAATAGTATCCAACCGAATTCTTTGGATATCCCACAAAGTAACATAAAATGGATCGACTATCCAATTTATCTCCCACCCTGCTTCACATAAGTAGGGCATCCCCATATTCTAAGATAAGAATATTTGGGTGGCTTACCCATCCATATCTCATATGGTGTCTTGTCAACTGCCTTTGAATGGACATTTTTCAACAACAGTGCCGCTGTCTCAAGCGCATATCCCCAAAAGGATGGCGGCAACTCCGTGAACCCCATCATAGACCGAACCATGTCCATCAAAGTCCGGTTACGACGCTCCGAAACACCATTCAACTGCAGTGTAGCGGGCGGAGTCCACTGCGAGAGAATCCCATTCTCCCTAAGATACTTTTGGAATTGCAGGATGGCGCCTTTTTTTGTAATCTAGGTCAACTGGTACCAACACTTCGGAATCTAGGTACTTAAGCCTGGAGGTCCTGGGTTTAAGTGTTGGCGAAGGCGAAAGGAACCACTTTCCAGGAGTGGGATATTCTGTGAGTCGCAGTGCATGGGCATGGGCCGAGGCCCATGCTGACCTTCATAACGACCCATGACAAGTAGTGGTGTGTGGGTATGGACCAAGGCCTTTGTTGGTTCAGCCTAATGGCCCATGATCGTTACAATTCCCATCACCTGTAACTCATTACAGAGATGTGAGTCACAACCGGTATCCAATACCCAAGGAGTAGAGTTAATTGAAATGTTTACTTCAATATAGAACATACCGTTTCCAGAACTCTTATGCGCAAGATATTCCCTGCAATTGTGCCTCCAATGTCCAGGCTTCTTACAGTGATGACATATGTCAACAGTCTTGTCAGCCGTTACTGGTATGGCTGCCACAGCGGGACTCGGAGATTGCCTCTTCAAGGGCACGTTCTTCTTGGGACGTTGGAAAGAACGTTTTTTTCCCTTCCCATGTGGACCAATCTTCGTACCAGATGAAGAATCCACATAAAGAACCGACTTCCCATCATTCATAGAAGCCTGCATATAACACTTTAGCTTTCAAGTCATGGTCACACCATTCCTTGTAAGTCTGCAATTCCTCAGGAGTGCAGTCAGTCGGAGCCTCAACAGGGGACGACTTAGTAAGTGTATACGCTATCCTTTCCGAATTCAAGACGATTTCCAGATTTCTTAGCCAATTGAGGTAGTTAGGTCTGGTTAATACATGGTTGTCGAGAATTACAGATAGCAGATTGCGAATCGAAGACATTGTCAAAAAGTGTTGAAAAGTAAAACAGATAAATGTTAATGACTATTTTAAAATATTTAGTAAGATATAAAGTATGAACTTTTACTTTATAAATGTTTACTCCCACTGTTTTGACATCTTTTACTACCCTCTAGTGAAAATGAGAAACTCCTTTCCTCAGTAGGTACGCAAGGTCCAATTAGTGAATTATGATCCCGAATAATATCAGTCAATCACAATTCCTAAAAGGTAGTTTCCAATTGCATCTCCATGCAACCTGCTACGTAAACTTTTGTCTCACGTTTGATTAGGACCCAATAATATGACTTCGTTCATCTTTACGTGTCAAGCCTTACCCATCGATGTTGAATCTTAATGGACGGTCGCCATGAGTTCCCTCAATAATATGAGCCAAAATAATGGGAGTTCCACGTAGTTCACATCACCATGTCAATGGATGTCACAGCTTTTCGGCACCCAGGGCCCCCCAATAATATGAGCCGAGCCCCGAGCACGGGTATCGTTCATCATGCACCCATTGTCGATGGAAGACATGGAAATTATAAACAAATTTATAATTCCCCTTTTCGGGCTTGATATTAATTTTGAATCTTATTCAAAACGAGGGTTTTTAATTTTGAAAAGTCTCATCATTAATTTTATTTAAAAGCTCGCCATGTTTGATCGTATGTTTGCCGAATTCATGCAACTTTGTCATTATCATAATAATAACGCACATACTCATTATTTATAACATATCATGAATATATTATAAACAGTAAACAAAACAAGGATGATCAATCGCCCCAAAAATAATGGTCCGTGTGAGCTAAGCACGGGCCTAGGTCCAATCCTAGGGAAATGCAAGGGATGCAAATGCAACTATTACATAAGCTTCCAATATTTACATGTCTTCGATATTCATAATCATCAAGGCCACCATCTTCCAATCTTGATCTTCCACTATACTAATATTTACAAATAAATATCCATGGCAAATAGGGATACATCTCATGGGGTAGGAACGGGCCATAAACCAAGCCCACTTTAAATTTGATAATTAATACAATCATTCAACACAAAATATACTAGCATACACCTAGCAAATTGGGCTTGGACTTTTGATTATCCTTCATGCATAATATCACATATCATAAACCATCAATTAATTATCACAATATTTAATTGATCCAATATTATATATCTTGATCCAATCACTAACCGTCACGATTATAAACTAAATTAACAAAGTATACAAACTCTTTTGTCTACTTTCTAATTAATTTATTTATAACCGAATTTCTTGTAAATCATCATTTACTATAAATAATTAAAGTCCAACTTACATTATTTATTTCATGAGAAAATATTTGCAACTTTTGTAAATTTAAACTTAAGGGCCCAAAAAATCATTTTTCACCAAAAACATTTTGGCCCATTTAAATTTCACAAATATGTTAGCCATCTAAGTGCCCAACAACATCAAGGCCCGTGACACTTTGATAATCCAAAACACTTTTGGAAACCCTAGTCGTCATCGCCGTCGCGGGAGCTCCGTCGCCAGATTCCGGCCAACTAAAATATTTTTTTTATTAAAACATAAGTGGCTGTTCGGGCAGCCCCTCCGGCAGCCCAAGCTACCCGAAATGGCAGCAAATTGCTGCCCAAAACCCGCCCCAATCCGGCCTTGAATTCGTTGCAACAAATCATCTCATGCGGTTAGAAATCGACCTCAATATAATATCTTGTATAAACTACACAAACTAGTATCCTTAGCTCATGATACCACTTGAAAGAGGATCGATTAAGGTGAGCTAATGCGCAACGGAAGTTTAAAAATTTGTTTTTCAAGACAAGAATCGAGCACCCTAATGTACTAATGTGTAGCATATACGAAAAACATGAAATGTCATACATAGGGTGTTTAGAAATTTTACCTATCAATCACAAAGGATTGATGTCGGATCCAACTTAGTTGTAAACAAATTAGCTCTTGAAGGTAGACAATCTACAAGCTTTACCTTTCTTTTGGACTCCTTTCTTCAAATTAGGTCCACCACTAACAAGGTTGTTGCGTGTTTTCTTTAATGCTCGCAAGCGCACGGCGTCAAGTTATAGTAAAATGTAATTTAAGTACAAGTATCGATCCCACGAGGAATGTAATTTCTAAATTTATACTAATGCTTGTAATTAGAATAGTCTCGATTTTATTTAAAATAATCAAATAACAGATTTGTTCATACCAATAACTGAATTGAAAATAAATTTAATTTTAATACCAAACAGAGTTTAACAATGGAATAAAAGATCTAGAGGTCCGACTTCACTCAACTATCCACCATGTGCTATTGTGTGTAGCTATATTATAATTGTTCTTCTTATTCATTAACAAAGAATTCTATAATTATCTACTCCCTCTCTCGAGTGCTAAGTAGATACTAATTATCTAACAAAAGATTGCAACGTCTCCGTCGACAATCAATAATTAAATAATACAACAACAAGCACTAAATTCTTTTTATAGCTTCAATAGCAAAATATGTCCTCTCGAACTATATCAATACCATCGATGTATTTTTCCCTTTCTTGATTATAAATTTCCTTTTTCAAGTGATAATTTATAACATACAAATCATTCAAGATATGGCCAATAAAATGAAAGCATTAAGATTGGAAAAACACAAATAAACAATAAAGACAACTTATATAGCATAAATCATGAATCTCAACACATGGTTTCTAGTTTTGTTCCATCATACCTCTAGAATTAAGATTTAGTTCATAATAATGAAAATAAAACAACAACACATAAATATTAAACAAGACATATCAAAATAAAAGTAAAAATAAAGAAAGAAAGAACTTAGAACAAGAGTTTTGGAGTGTATGAAGTTTTTGTCCAAAGATGTGCAAGAACTTGTTGGAGATGATCTTCTTGATCTTCAATCCTTTTCTTTGTAGCCTCCACCCTTTTCTAGCTTCTCTCCATACCCTAGATGATAATAAAGAGACCCTTTTATACTCTAGACAAGATACATCACGTAGCACACCATTTTCCCCTTCTTTTGTTCAAAGTCCACAAAGTTTCTTAATTTCCGGAATGGTGTTTGTGCATGACCGCGGGTGCAGCAGTATAAGGACCGCGGGTGCGGTGTCCTTTCGCATAAAAATCTCTTGCTGCAGAGTTGACAGCGCGGGTGCGGCGCTTGCATGACCGCGGGTGCGGTCATGCCTCGGCAGTTGGCGCGGGGGCGCTCATGTAAGCAGCGCGGGGGCGCTGTCTTCTCGGCAGGTAGTGCGGCCGCGGCGCTTGGTGTGGCGCGGGTGCAGTAGTGCTTCGTGTATCTTTATCCCTTGCATCTTCTAATTCATCACTTTATCATTCCAAACTCTCGTTTCTAAGCTTCCAAACTACAATAACAAAAACAACAACATATCAAATAAAACCTGCTCAAGAATCACAAAATTCCAAGTTAAAAACAAGTAATAAAAGTACAATAAATTGCACTTATCAAACTCCCCCAAACTTAAGATTTTGCTAGTCCCGAGCAAAACAAAACAACAAAAACAAACCAACAAACAAGTCATGAAATATTTTAAAGAACTTGGCCTCAATATAAATTCAAAATCCATCATGCATTTACTATTCAAATCAATTCAACCACTTGTTCATCCAGATAAAATCATGTGATTGGTTCGTTCTCTAACTTCAAATCTCTTCAACCATGTATCAAATCATTCTCAATTGATGTCAAATTTTTACAAACACATATCACAAGGTCTTTTTAGGTAAAGATTGGGTTCAAATCAATATTTATTCAAGAAAGGGATACCCAATAAATGTTTGATGCAATGAGGTGTGTGAAAAATTAATCAAAATTCTTACTCAATGACAGTGTTTATCGATTGTCCATAGGCTAGATCCTCCCAATCACTCTCCACTAGTATATTGGACAACTATGACTAGGTTAATAGGATTTTCAATGGTTATAATGTTAGGCCTCGGTTCATAGCTACAAATAAAGTTTAGGAGTTCAAATAAGGGAATAAATTGAATTTCTTCTCTTTTTTCCAACTCCATTATTTCTTTTGATCTCCATTTTTTTTTTCTTTTCTTTATTCATCTCATCTCTTTTTCTCCCCTTTTTTTCTCCAATCTTCAACAATGTATCATTATTCATTTTTCTTTTGTAGGAGAAAATTAATTTCTTTCGAATTCTTACTCCCTTGAGAAGGTAGGAATTAATTATATAAGATATTCAAAAGGTTGGTAATTGTGGGATTCTTGAAAAAAATATTTGAATGGGGTCTTTTACACATATTTAAGTGTGCCATTCAAATTCATATAAGTTCAAAGAGGTAACAAATGATAAATTAATTTATTTGGTAGCTTGAAAGGCTCAATCGATCCAAAAATCACCTAAATCATTCCTAAATCATAATTTGTCCGTATTTCGCCTCGAGTGATGTTTGGATAGTTCTAGACAAAATCTCAATTCACCATCAAAAGAGTATAATTCTAATCATCTTGAAAATGATGTCTCAATGCATCAAACAAATACATATATTTAAAAGAAATGTGCTTGGCTTCCAAGGAATTTCAAAAACACAACTCTTTTCTCATATAGGCTCAAAAGGACTTCAAATGAATGTTTATGAATAATATACATGGCCCAAATGAATTCAAAGATTGCCTAAATCATTTATATGTTTGCAAAAATTTTATTTCAATGTCAAATAAAAATCACAAAGTTTTATAGAAATTTTAAGTCTCAAACTCACCAAATTTCATGATTATTCTCTAAATTTTCAAAGTGGTTAATTAACATGAATTTGATGCATGACATTGCTTTTCTAAAAAAAATTTCATCATTGGCCAATTCATTAAACATTTCATGACTAAAATACTACAAACACACAAAATAAACCAAAAAAATTAAACACACAAAAATACACTAAGTAAATAAACACACAAAAGCAAATAAACAAATAAACACTCTAAATAAATTAAAACAAAACACACAAAGATAAAATAAAATAACTCCCCCAAACTTAAACATGTGCATCGTCCTCGATGTAAATAGGCATGATAAATTGGAAAATGCACATACACTGGGCAACGACCGTCAGTGGTCATTGCCATCATCCTCGTCATCGTCATCATGGTGGGGTGGTTGGAACTCTGGCGGTTGGTAGACAGGTGGCCACTGTGGAGGAGGTGGAAATGGATGTCCAGAAGTGGAAGCAGAAGGGAACTGCTGAGCCAACACCGAAGTGAAATCCATCATGTAATCCATGAATGTATCGGTCCTATACCAAAAAGCATCCATCTCTTGGCGTTGTACCCTCATATCCTCTTCCAACTGATTCAACCTATTTCTCCTATGCCTTTGCTGCGGCTGTGGCTCTTGAGCTTGGGCTTGGTCACGTCTCTCTGCAGCTCTCCGATTGAATTCCCTTTCAGCTCTATGTGCTGCAGCTTGGTCATTTCTGATGCCCCCATATGGTTGAATTACCACAATATCATTCTTAGGCCTCAGCAACTCTTCACTCGTCGCCCAAGTAACCCCCGCACGTTGGCATAAAACAGTTATGAGAGAGGGGTGGAGAAGTCCACTTGGAGAGTTACCTCTTGCATAGTCTAAAATGGAATTCTGAAGCAATCGACCGAGATCAACTGTCTTCCCTGTCATAATGCAAAATATGAGGATGGCCCTCTCCTTAATGACAGTGGTTGTGTGTTCGGTTGGCTTTATTCTGGCAGCAATGAATGAATACCAATTTTTAGCAACAGTCTTCAGATCAGACTTTGCTAAGCTCAAGTGCACATCGTCTCGCATTCGCCATTCGGCTCCCTGTATACATATTGTTTGAAGAATATTGTTATAATCAACATGCTCATTTCGGTATTCTTCATACTCGTCGTGCATGATTTGAGGGAAGCCATATATCGTGTTGATTGTATGTGCATCATATGCTACCTGTTTACCTCGAACAAAAACTGTCAATCGATCATATCTAACCTTAAGGTTAGCGTAGAACTCTCTCACCAGTGATATGACAGCATCCTGTGGCTGTCTGCCAAATTCTTCCCACTGTCTAGCAGTAAGCATCCTCCCAATTTCAGTATCAGGGAAGCTCATATCAAAACCCCTCTCCTTGATTATGCTTCTATTCAATATTTTCCCGTATTGTTCCTCCGCCCTCTCGTCATAAATCGACTCGCATCATAGTTCACTTGTGATGATGATGAAGCACCCTTTGATGACTTTCTTTTTAGTGGCATTTTGTCAAACACCTTGCAAACACCAACTTTACTTCAACCCAATTCTCACAATTCAATGATTTTTTTTACTCCCCCAAACTCAATACAAACAATATCCACAACACAACAATATACACAACAATCAATGTACAATATCCCCAAAATGAAGAATGTATTCACCAATAATTTCCTTCTATAGCCACTAACACCAACAATCTCGAATTTTCCAACAAATATGCAATGAATTGCCTCACCTTGAGTGTGTTTAAATGTTTCTTGAAGAATTAATTCAAAGCTCCACTCAAATCTTGAAGAGATTTTCGAACCCCCTTTTCAAACCCTAGGTTTGATTTTGAATTTGATGGAAAGGAATGAGAAATTTGATAGAATAATTGAAGATTTTTAGGTTGTAGTGATGAATTTGTTGAAAGAAGAACAAGAATTTGGTGTATGAGTTGAATTTTGAGTAGGGATTTCGAAAGTGGAAGTGGGTGTTTTTGAGAATGTTTTCGGTAATGGTTGATGAATGCCCAAATCTGTCTTAAAAACGTGAGACCGCGGGTGCGGTAGTGTAAGCACCGCAGGTGCGGTGTATGTTCGAAAAGGCAGCGCGGGTGCGGCATTAGGTGTAGCGCGGGTGCGGTACATGTTCGGCAGCCCTTGCATTTTTCCATGCGAATCAGCGCGGGGGCGGTATGCTAAGGAGTGCGGGTAGCGCTGTGCGTTCGGCAGATTAGCGCGGGTGCGCTGCATGTTATTACCGCGGGTGCGCTGTCTGTTCGGCATTTCCTAGCATTTCTCGACACTGCATGACCGCGGGTGCACTGTCTTTGTGCTGCGGGTGCACTCCTGCTTCGAATTTTCTTCTAAAATTATCAGTCCTGAAAAGAAAACAATTAGGATTCATTAAATTTGGAAGATAAAATCATACATTATATAAAAAAATATATACAACAACACAAAAACATGATACAAAAAATAAAATCAACACTGAAATCAAAATGCAATAGAAACAAAAATTTGGGTTGCCTCCCAATAAGCGCTTGGTTTAACGTCATCAGCCTGACTTTCTTCAGTCTATTTTGATTCTCGCAACGGTATGTTGTCCATTTGCCGCACTTCATTGCCAAAATAATGCTTGACCCTCTGACCATTGACTTTGAATGTTTCGCCATTTTGCATTTTAGTTCAATTGCACCATGTGGGTACACTTTTTCTACTGTGAATGGGCCAGACCATCTGGATTTTAACTTACCAGGAAACAACCTCAGTCGAGAATTGAATAATAACACCTGTTGTCCTGCTTCAAATTCTCGTCGAAGAATCTGCTTGTCGTGCCATCTCTTGGTATTTTCTTTGTATATCTTGGCATTCTCGTATGCATCATTCCTGAATTCGTTCATCTCATTCAACTGCAACAGTCGTTGCTCGCCCGATGCTCCCATGTCAAAATTGAGCTTTTTGATAGCCCAAAATGCCTTGTGCTCCAGTTCCAAAGGTAAATGACAAGCTTTCCCAAAGACCAACCTATAAGGTGACATCCCGATAGGTGTCTTGTATGCAGTCCTGTATGCCCATAAAGCGTCATCTAGCTTGATTGCCCAATCCTTCCGGTTTGTTTTCACTGTCTTTTCCAATATTTGCTTAATCTTCCGGTTGGATATTTCTGCTTGCCCATTAGCTTGCGGGTGGTATGCCAGTGTCACCCTGTGCTTCACATCATACTTGGCCAATAGTGAATTAAAAATTTTGTTACAGAAATGTGTACCTTCATCACTGATAATGGCTCTAGGCGTTCCAAATCTCGTGAAGATGTTCCTGTGGACAAACTTAACAACAACTCGAGCATCATTAGTTGCGGTGGCAATTGCTTCCACCCATTTTGACACATAATCGACAGCAAGTAAAATGTATGATTGACCAAACGAAGATGGGAAAGGACCCATAAAATCAATACCCCATACATCAAAGAGTTCCACCTCCAAAATATTTGTTAGTGGAAGTTCATGTCGTCTAGAAATGCTTGCCAACTCTTTGGCATTTATCACATGACTTGACTAAAGTATAACTGTCTTTAAATAAATTAGGCCAATAGAAACCTGACTGTAAGACTTTAGCTGCTGTTCTAGATGCTCTAAAGTGTCCACCGTAAGGTGAAGAATGACATTGCTCTAGAATCATACCTGCTTCTTCCTCAGCTACACATCGTCTGATTATCTGATCAGCGCATCTCTTGAACAAGAATGGATCATCCCACAAGTAAAACTTGGCATCATGAAGAAATTTCTTCTTTTGATGATACGTTAAATCTGAAGGCAATTCTCCTGCAGCAAGGAAATTAGCTATATCTGCAAACCACGGATATGTATCCCTTACCTTGAAAAGTTTCTCATCTGGGAATGATTCGTTGATAGCTCCTCCTTCAGTTCGTTCTTCCAGCTCTAGTCGTGACAGGTGATCAGCCACCTGGTTCTCACAACCTTTCTTATCTTTGACTTCAAAGTCAAATTCTTGAAGTAGGAGTATCCATCGTATCAATCTGGGCTTTGCATCCTTTTTTGCAAACAAGTAACGAAGAGCTGCATGGTCAGTGAAAACCGTTACCTTTGTGCCTATGAGATATGTTCTGAATTTGTCGAATGCAAACACCACTGCTAGCATCTCTTTTTCAGTAGTTGTTTAATTCTGTTGGGCTGCATTGAGTGTACGACTTGCATAGTAGATGGC
Source organism: Primulina eburnea (assembly GCF_022965805.1). NCBI lineage: Eukaryota > Viridiplantae > Streptophyta > Magnoliopsida > Lamiales > Gesneriaceae > Primulina > Primulina eburnea. The sequence goes on from NW_027331522.1 coordinate 60,941, forward strand.
TTTAAACATCTTGTCTTTCCTTTGTCCCAATGCTGCTCCTACAGCATAGTCGCTAGCATCACACATGAGCTCAAATGGCTCCTTCCAATCAGGTACTATCATGATGGGTGCTGAAATCAGTGCTGCCTTGATCTTGTTAAATGCCTGCAAGCAATTATCATCAAAAATAAATGTCGAATCTTTCTCTAACAAATTACATAAAGGTCTAGTAATTTTAGAGAAATCTTTAATATAACGACGATAAAACCCGGCATGTCCCAAGAAACTTCGGATTCCTTTCACATTCTTTGGCGGTGGAAGATTTTCAATTGCCACAACTTTGGCCCTGTCAACTTCTATTCCTTTAGCTGAAATTTTGTGGCCAAGCACAATACCTTCTGGAACCATGAAGTGACATTTTTCCCAATTCAGAACTAGATTCTTATCCTGACATCTCTGCAAAACAAGCATTAAATTTTGCAAACAATGATCAAAAGATGTACCAAATAAAGAAATGTCATCCATAAAAACCTCCATTATTTCCTCAACTATGTCAGAAAATATGGTCATCATACACCTCTGAAAAGTAGCAGGTGCATTGCATAGTCCAATGGCATTCTCCTGAAAGCAAATGTACCGTAAGGGCAAGTGAAGGTAGTCTTCTCCTGATCCTCCGGTGCTATGACAATCTGATTGTAACCTGAATAACCATCTAGAAAACAATAATAATGATAACCACCAACTCTATCAAGCATCTGGTCAATAAATGGAAGTGGGAAATGATCTTTCCTAGTAGCATCATTCAATTTCCTGTAGTCTATGCATACTCGCCAACCAGTCACTGGGCGAGTTGAAATCAATTCATTGTTCTCATTTTTCACTACAGTTATTCCTCCCTTCTTAGGCACTACTTGTACTGGTGAAACCCATGAGCTATCAGAAATAGCATAAATAACACCAGCATTTAACAATTTTAACACTTCAGCCCTTACAACCTCTTTCATTGCAGGATTAAGCCTTCTCTGATGATCAACATAAGGTGAATATGATTCCTGCATCAAAATTTTATGCATACAAACAGTAGGGCTAATTCCCCTTATATCAGCAATTGTCCATCCCAGAGCAGATTTAAATTCTCTCAACACCCTCAACAATTTTTCTTTTTCAGTACAAGTAAGAAAAGAAGAGATAATTACCGGATATGTTGAATTTTCACCTAAAAATGCATAACAGAGGTGACTTGGAAGTTCCTTCAATTCAGGGGATACTTTTGGTACCTCTATAATTGCATCTTCAAGTAGTTCTACATTATGCACATCAATCTTTTCTTTAGGCAATGTATCGAGAGCAAGTAACTCTTCTTGCACGTCCCAATCATCTTCATCCAATATAGACGCCGATTCCAACAAGCATCTTTCCAAAGAATCTTTCGTCAATCTACCTGCACCAACATGAGATACACATGAATCAATTACATCAATACTATTACAAGTACTTACCTCATTTGGTTCCTTGATTGTGTTGTAGATGTTGAACATGACTTCTTCTCCACCTACTCTCAATGTAAGCTCACCCTTGTGCACATCGATCAAAGCTTTTCCAGTGGCCAAAAATGGCCTTCCAAAGATAAGTGGGGTGTCCTGGTCTTCTTCCATATCTAGAATGACAAAATCAGCAGGAAATATAAATTTGTCTACCTTTACCAGAACATCCTCCACTATACCCCGTGGATATGTAAGTGATCTATCCGCCAGCTGCAAGGTAATAGTGCTAGGCTTCACCTCGCCAAGCTCTAAAGTCCTGTAAATGGAAAAAGGCATTAAATTAATACTGGCACCCAAATCACATAAAGCTTTATTTATTCTAGAACCACCAATAACACAAGGGATAGTAAAACTCCCTGGATCTTTGAGTTTCTGTGGTAGTTTCCTTTGAAGTATGGCGCTACACTCTTCTGTCAATTTCACTGTCTCAAACTCATGCAACTTTCTCTTCTTTGACATCACATCTTTTATGAACTTTGCATAGTTTGGCATTTGTTCTAACGCATCAGCAAATGGAATGTTGATGTGAATCTTCTTGAAGATCTCCAAAAATTTGGCAAATTGCTCATCCAATTTCTTTTTTTTAAACCTCTGTGGATATGGAAGTATTGGTTGAAATACCGGAGGTTTTTCAACTTCAACTTCAACCTTGGATTCCTCAGTTTCGACTTCTTCAACAGTCACCTCCTTTTCATCCTTATCATTGGAATTTTTACCATCAAGTTCTTTTCCACTCCTCAAAGTCACAGCTTTGCATTGCTCCTTTGGATTCACTTCTGTGTTACTGGGAAATTGCCCCTTGTTCTGATCTTTTAGAGCGTTGGCCAACTGTCCGATTTGCGTTTCCAAAGATTTCATTGTAGCACCCATGTTTCCCATGTGAGTCTCCATATTGTCAAGACGAGATTCAGTTCTCGCCATCATTTTTCCAGACTCAGCAACAAATGTACCTACCAAATCTTCAAATGAAGGCTTTCCCTCCCCCTTTGATGTATTGAACCCCGGTGGAGGATTCAACACATTCTTATTATTAGCATATGAAAAATTTTCATGATTTCTCAAACCAGGATGATACGTGTTAGAGGGGGGTTACCTCGATATCCTCCGTATCCACCAAAATTCCTATTGTTGATATAATGAGCCTCATCAGGAATATGTGGTTCTTCGGTGACAACAGATGCATTTTCAACCTCTGATGAACTAGCCTTGTTCATTGCTGCAATTTGAGTTGTTAAAGCTGAAACTTGAGCTGTGAGTGATGTAATAGGATCTATGGCATAAATTCCAGCTTGCTTCTTCACTCCTGATCTTTCAGTCGGCCACTGATAACTGTTAATGGTCATCTGTTCAAGCAAATCATATGCTTGATCGGGTGATTTGGCAAATATCGTGCCACCAGCTGCTGCATCAACAGTGCCTCTTGTCTGTCCATTCAAACCATTGTAAAATAATTCAATCTGTACCCAATCTTCAAAACCATGGTTTGGACATCTCCTCAACAATTCCTTATACCGTTCCCATGCTTCATATAGTTGCTCAAAATCAGTCTGCCTAAAAGTACTTATCTCGATTTTTAACTGTGCAGACTTTGCAGGTGGGAAATATTTTGCAAGAAACTTAGTTGCTAAATCCTGCCATGTAGTGATATTCCCCAAAGGAAGCGATTGGAGCCATCCTCTTGCTTGGTCCCTAAGAGAAAAAGGAAACAAACGCAATCGAATTATATCATCAGAAACACCATTTATTTTTACCGTGTCAGTAATTTCAAGGAATGTTCTGAGATGTAAATGAGGATCTGCAGTAGCTGCTCCTCCAAACTGATTCTGTTGAACCATGTTTATCAATGCAGGTTTGAGCTCAAAGTTGTTTGCATTAATCGTTCCTCGTGCTATACCAGAATAATGAGCATTCAATACCGGCCTAAAATGATCTCGGATGGGTATTGCAGGGGGTGGATTTTCATTGTCTCTGTTTTCAGCCATTGCTCGAATCTCTTCTCTTCTTGCCTTTCTTAATCTTCTTGTGGTTCTTTCAATTTCAGGATCAAAGATAAGCAAGTCAAGATTTTGCGATCTTCGCATGCACTGTCAAACAAAAACAATAAACAAATCAGTGTTTAATGTAGTATAATAAAAATAGCTCTAAATTAAAATCTAGACTATTGATAACAGTACTAATATAAATTCAAATTTTACACTCCCCGGCAACGGCGCCAAAAACTTGTTGCGTGTTTTCTTTAATGCTCGCAAGCGCACGGCGTCAAGTTATAGTAAAATGTAATTTAAGTACAAGTATCGATCCCACGAGGAATGTAATTTCTAAATTTATACTAATGCTTGTAATTAGAATAGTCTCGATTTTATTTAGAATAATCAAATAACAGATTTGTTCATACCAATAACTGAATTGAAAATAAATTTAATTTTAATACCAAACAGAGTTTAACAATGGAATAAAAGATCTAGAGGTCCGACTTCACTCAACTATCCACCATGTGCTATTGTGTGTAGCTATATTATAATTGTCCTTCTTATTCATTAACCAAGAATTCTATAATTATCTACTCCCTCTCTCGAGTGCTAAGTAGATACTAATTATCTAACAAAAGATTGCAACGTCTCCGTCGACAATCAATAATTAAATAATACAACAACAAGCACTAAATTCTTTTTATAGCTTCAATAGCAAAATATGTCCTCTCGAACTATATCAATACCATCGATGTATTTTTCCCTTTCTTGATTATAAATTTCCTTTTTCAAGTGATAATTTATAACATACAAATCATTCAAGATATGGCCAATAAAATGAAAGCATTAAGATTGGAAAAACACAAATAAACAATAAAGACAACTTATATAGCATAAATCATGAATCTCAACACATGGTTTCTAGTTTTGTTCCATCATACCTCTAGAATTAAGATTTAGTTCATAATAATGAAAATAAAACAACAACACATAAATATTAAACAAGACATATCAAAATAAAAGTAAAAATAAAGAAAGAAAGAACTTAGAACAAGAGTTTTGGAGTGTATGAAGTTTTTGTCCAAAGATGTGCAAGAACTTGTTGATGATGATCTTCTTGATCTTCAATCCTTTTCTTTGTAGCCTCCACCCTTTTCTAGCTTCTCTCCATACCCTAGATGATAATAAAGAGACCCTTTTATACTCTAGACAAGATACAACACGTAGCACACCATTTTCCCCTTCTTTTGTTCAAAGTCCACAAAGTTTCTTAATTTCCGGAATGGTGTTTGTGCATGACCGCGGGTGCAGCAGTATAAGGACCGTGGGTGCGGTGTCCTTTCGCATAAAAATCTCTTGCTGCAGAGTTGACAGCGCGGGTGCGGCGCTTGCATGACCGCGGGTGCGGTCATGCCTCGGCAGTTGGCGCGGGGGCGCTCATGTAAGCAGCGCGGGGGCGCTGTCTTCTCGGCAGGTAGTGCGGCCGCGGCGCTTGGTGTGGCGCGGGTGCAGTAGTGCTTCGTGTATCTTTATCACTTGCACCTTCTAATTCATCACTTTATCATTCCAAACTCTCGTTTCTAAGCTTCCAAACTACAATAACAAAAACAACAACATATCAAATAAAACCTGCTCAAGAATCACAAAATTCCAAGTTAAAAACAAGTAATAAAAGTACAATAAATTGCACTTATCAAAGGTAGATCCTAGAAAATTTAGAGCATTTTTCTTTGAGAATTGTGTGCTTTCATCAACAATTGAAGAAACAAAAATGGTGGAGAATGAGACTTCAAAATTTCGGCCATGGAGGTGTTCTAGGAGAGAAGGGGAGACTTTTCTTAGTTGTGGAAAAAGTAGTTGTGTTGTCCCAAAAGCATGTCATGTCTTGGACAAAGAAAAAGTTGTCTCCCAACTATCCACCTCCCCATGCACATTCTATTTGGGCTTGTAACAATCACAAGACCCATGGACTTTAGTTTAATTGTCTCAAACAAATTTGTGACCAATTAAACCTTACTTGATTTTACTCAAGCCCAGTAGTTTAATAATTATTTCTAATTGGGCTCTACAAGGCCCAATGTTGTTTAATTAATCCAACACTTGAATTAATTTAATTATTTGGACTCTACTAGGTCCACTAGTGTTTAATTAATTCAACACTTGAATTAATTTAATTTAGTCCATAATAATGTTTATGAAAATCACAATTTTCAAATACATTATTTGTACGGCCAACTTTTAATTTAGAAACATTTCCTCAAATTAAAAGTTACATTCTCCTTATAGAAGTCATACTTCTATTTTTCCTTACGCTTATAAACTCCTTTATAAGTCGTTCAACACATTGAACTATTTTTACTTCTCAACGGGATCTAAAAAGTAAGCACTTGTGTGACCCTCAATGGTTCATTGATACAACTAGCCGTGGGTTCACATCTCCATGTGATTCGGACTAAACATGTCCTTATACGAGCATACCCCAATTGCTTCATTCTTATTTTTCAACTCCTTGATAACAAGAACGTCAGAACTCAAGTCTGATAGTACCCAACCAATCATGTTGCATCGCTTACATGATTCCTTACGTATCAAATGATAGTGCCTGCAAGAACCATTCGATTATGGTTAGCGTACAGTACGGTCGCTTCAACTCATATATCCGGACCGATTCGACAACCATTGGTATATCGAGACTTGTCAATGAATCGATACTATGTGTCATGTCATATTTGCATCGATGGTGTAATCTATGAAACCCTTTTCATAATTACCACCATACTCTAATCAGAGATTTCATACTGCATATACATGTGATCACATAGGATATCCATACCCGAAAGTAAGCGGTGAATCCCCGACTACAATGCATCGACTTTTATATGTTTCGACAAAACACCCAACCTTGACACCTGATGACCCCGTGAGAGTCGGTAAAGAAGTCAAAGTGCAATGCTAGAATATAGAGTCTAAATGTTGTCCCGGGTCATAAGGACTAATGATCTACAACCATAAACTAGGACGTTTCCACTCGATAAGTGAGAACCACTTGGAAAGTCTTTTATGGAGGGTTGTTCAGTGCACTCTACCAGGAGCACCTATCTGCATACTCGGACATCACAATGTCCCCTACCAATGAAACATGGTACTCACATCGCAGATATTAGTCTCGAACTCGAGCGGCCTATATCCTTCTTAGCGGCAGCTGAATCGACTAGGAACTGTTTAGAATATACATTTTTCCAAATATTAGTTTCATGATACTCATCATATGAGCATCTCATATTCTTTATATTATTTGGATATTCAAGGGTTTTATCTATGCAACTAGCATGTGTACACAGATAAAGATGTGCCAAAATAATAATTTCAACTATTTTTAAAATAAAGATCTTTTATACATAGAGTTTCATTGTGAACACTCGGCCAACACTTGGCTCGACGGGCACCTACTCTAACATTCTCTCCTATCAAATAATGGTAGAAATATTGCTTATTTAATAATTACTTGGTGATTAAAAGGTGGGGTAATTATCTACCAAGAAAAGAATAAGGAAATTGATCAAAATGGTAAGTTGCCAAATACATATCAAATCTTTTATGAGGTGGCCGAATTTTGCTTGGTCATGGAGGGAAAATATTGCTTAAATATTTTATTTTAAATCCTTAAAGTTTATCTACCCATTAAGTATTTTAGTGAATTAAATAATTAATTAGTTTAGGATGGTAATTATCTTGCATGCATGGCTAATTTTTTAAAATAAATTACTAACATGTTAAGTTATAATTTCTTAAATAAAATAGGCCTAGATTAATTTATCTCAATTGGTCACATATTTTAATTTAGGCTTTTAATTAATTATTGGACATAAAGGAACTTATTTACTATTTATCTCTAATTAATTAATTAAATCCCTAAACATTCTTTTTCATTAAAATAAATTATTCTTTATCTTAAATAAATTTTACGAATATTTTCTTATTATTAAATTTTATCTCAGTACTCCAACTCCAGTTCGGACTCGCTTATTTAACTGAAAAGATAAAAAAACTAAACTACTGCCTAAAATAACTCAACAAATTTAAAAGAATGAATATAAATCTTCATGCATAAAAAAAGATCATTTTAATTTAAATAATAGTAATTATGCATGGTTTATACGTAGTCTGGTTTAACGGGTTCTACAACTCTCCCCCCTTAAAAGAAATTTCGTCCTCGAAATTAAAACTCACCGAATAACTCGGGATAACGACTCCTCATCTCTGGCTCAGACTCCCACATAGCTTCCTCCTCTAAATGATTAAGCCATTTGACGATCACTAGCTTTACCAGTTTGTTTCGAAGCTTCTTTTCCTGTCTGTCTAAGATCTGAACTGGTCTTTCTTCATAAGACAGGTTCAGAGTGAGCTGCAACGGTTCAAAGTTCAGGACATGCGAAGGATTCGCCATATACTTCCTCAGCATAGAGACGTGGAACTCATTGTGTACTCCGGCCAGATTCGGCAGAAGAGCAACACGATAAGATAACGTCCCAACCCTGTCGAGGATCTCAAATGGTCCGATGAATCTCGGACTAAGCTTTCCTTTCTGCATGTTATTTTATTTACTCTGAGTTTTAAGGAAATTATTCATGTTGCTTAAAGCAAGTACTTTTGCAAGCTCGTTACATTCCAAATATTTTGTCAAACATTTTATTTGTATTTGCATTTTGAAATATGATTTTAAGAAAATTTTTATTTTTCCGCAAACTTTAAGTATGTTTAAAAGTAAGGTATGTTACACACCCTCACAGGTGCCCGAATTGATCCATCAGTATATCTTTCAATCATTAATCATTTTGGGTGAAGTTTGATCCTTGAAAGTGACTAACCTTTTATCCTCAGGTCGACTGATCAGTCTTAGCTCACTCTTGTGCACAGGGATGGGCACTAGGCACTGACATAAAATGGAAATACTGTAAGGTCCAAAATTAAGACGACGTAATTCAACTGCATGCAAATATAGGAATTATGAAAAATGAAAAATTAAGTGATTTTAATTGCTTAAATGATTGTGTGACATGCATGATTATATGTTAAATATGATTTTATCGTCATTGTGCGTAAAACTGTATTTCTAAGGATTATTCGAGTTGTGATCAAGGAACGGAGACCGATGGCTGAAAAACGTAAAATGTTTTTATTAAATAATTGTTTTTAATTATTTAAAAGATGGTTGATGGTTTTTCATATTTTTGAAAATAAGGGGTTTTGAGATGATTTTATACGTCGGGATGTAAATTTTATTTGTGTCGGTTTTCAACAAAAATACGAACTTTTTAACAACCCGGCTACTAAATTCACAAACTTATTTAAACAAAATAATTTTTATTATTTATTTAAATATTAATGGGCCTAATTTGTATGCTTATTAGGCCTAAGCCTTGTTGGTTGATTTTTATTGTTTTTAAAGTGATAAAACCTACCCTAAACCATCATACTTCACGCCACACTCTCACAATCAGATTCAAACTCTCCCCAACACCACACGATACACACACATCTTTTTGAAGAGAAAAATTGAAAGCTTTCAAAGGGAACACAAGTCTAGGCCCTGCTCGTCGTCGTTCTTCATCATCAACGTAAATTCGTGCGTAAATTACGCAAAGACACGCCATCCATCTCTTTTCTCATATATCACATTGTATTATCATTTTAAATATCGTGTATATGAAAAGCATGAAGCTTTTGTGATTATTTTCGAAATATTTTCGGGCTGGGCTAGATGGGGTCCTTAGGGTCCTAGGCAAGTGCACATGGGTCTGGTTCAAGGATTGGGGCGATGGCTAGGGTCCTAGGCGTGAAACAAGAGTCCTATGTCACAAGAGAGTCTCGGCCGAGAGAGTTGAGGGCTGCATGGCTTCGGCGTCGAGCCAGGGGCTGGATCATGGAGTCAAGTCGGTTTATTAGGGTCCATAGAAGGGTTAGGAAAGGGCTGGATCGGGATGGCTCGAGCTTGGCTCGATGGAATTATTAGATGGCTCAAGGGTGATCAAGTAGGTTCCAACTAGGATTTATTCTTGCTAAATAAATTTGAAACATGGCTCACGGGGGGTCGAGTCATCGTTCACGAGGGTCAAATAATTATTAAAAGTCTAAGTTTAAATTTGGGAATTTTATTTTACAAGTTTGGGATTTTTCGGGATTAAAGCGCCTTAAAAACGAATAATTAATGATTAATTAAAAAGTCAATTATTTAAGCTAAATAAAATTATGGGAAAATTAATTTATTTTTGCGACATGTTAGAGTCAATGAAATCAAGAAAAAGGCAAAACAGAGACATTTTACGTCTAGGGGTAAAACGGTCATTTTACACCTGAGAATTAGTAAACGTAATGGCAGTGCTCTGAATGATTTTTGTTAGAATATTATGATTATTTCAAATGTTTATGAATTTCTACATGTTAAATTATGATTTTAAATTATTCATGGAATTTTTACGATAAAATTAAAAGTTATGTTGCATGCTTGTTTTTAAAAGAAAAGGATATTAAATGCATGATTTTTATAAACTGATGAAAATGTAAAAGTTGAAGGAAGTGAAGTAATTGTGACTATGAGGATAAGAATGGGGATACCGTGAGGGAAAAAGGCCCCAGAGGGAGCCCATGTATGGGAGAAGGCTTTGGAGGGAACCCGATGATCGTATTCCATTCGATGAGGATATGCCAAGGCTAAGTTGACGAGAGATTGTCGTTGATATCCCCGCCGCCCAGTACTGTGGTTACATGTAGATGGATTCATCGACTTTTTGAAGATGAGGAAAGTCACAATTAACGATCTGAATGCAATAAAGAGGAAAATTTTTATGATCATGATAAAAGGATACATATTATGAATGAGGTAAAGGAAAAAGTGTGAGGTTCATGCATGCATGTCATGAAAATGTTATTTTTACCTAAAAGTATCTTTCACTGTTGCATGTGATTTTATAAGATTATGGTGTGTTGAGTCTTTAGACTCACTGGGTGTGAAGGATGCAGGTGAGTTTGATGGGGGTCTTGGTGTTTGACCTGACTGGACTGAAGGTGCACGTAGTGTTCGAAAAACCAACCTACGAAAACCACATGCATGCAAATTATTTTAATTGCTTAATTGTTTTAATTAATTGATTTTAAATGCTAGCATGATATTTATTATATGATTAAATGTATGAATGCATGATTAAATGATAATATGACATGATTGCATGAAATTAATGATTTTACCCGAATATTTGATAATAGGCAGCAGAAAGGAGACCGGCAACGACCAAGACAAGAATGTGTATTTTTATTTAAATAATGGCAAGACTTCTTAATATAATTTAAAAATGCTTTAATTTTCATAAAAATGTTGGAGTTTGAATTATTTTACGAGTCGATCTCGATTTTTCTCAGGAAGCCGGTTTTGAGAAAACGAGGAGTTTTAAAAGACCAAAAATATTATTTTATGAAAACTTATTTTATAAAATTTTATTATTTAATTAAATAAGTGTTATTGGGCCCAAAACCAAAGCTCTTGTTGCCTCGTTTCTTATGCATGGGGCTTAGGGGCTCGATCAGGTCTTGAGGAAGGTTTGGTTGGGACGTGGCTAGGTCCTAGTAAGAGTCCTAGCATGGCTAAGACTCGTGGTTCAGGCTGGGGAAGAGTCCATAAAAACTAGGACTCTCCCCAAGCCTTCACGCGACCAATTGCTGTACAGGCGGTTGTGGCTCAGTTGGGGCAAGCCAGGGTGGTCAGTCAGGGTTTGGGTGATGGGCAAGGGCTAGGCTAGGGTCTGGAGCGGCTAGGTTGGGAGGTGGCTCGCGCAAACGAGAGAAGCGATAGTGAACTCTTCACGCACAGGTTTCTGGTGTTGGCCGATAGTTTTCAAGGGGTGGCTCGATCTGGGGGCAAGCTAGGTGGTCCAATAGGGTCGTAGGGTGATGGGTAGGGGTTGGACTAGGGGCTGGTGCGGCTGGGTTGAAGCTGGCTTGAGGGAAAAGTCGGAACCGTGAGTGCGCCAAGGTGACGCGAGGCTGCTGTCTTGTTCAGATAGGTTTCTGCTCGTGTCCAGGGCTTGGGCTGGTATGGGTAGAGTCTAAGCGTGGTCTAGGCTAGGTGAGGGTTAGTACTGGTTGATGGTTCAGGGGCTGTAAGGTTCCTATTAAGGTAAGGCATCCTAGTGAACCTAGGAGATTTCACACGCAAACACGCAGGCACTTGGGTTCAGGGTGCAGGGGCTTTGTCGCGGGCTAGAGGCTGGTTCATGGGCTTGGGGCTTGTCAGTAGGGTGCCTAAATGGGTTGGCTTGGGTTTGGCTCAAGGTGGCTCGGGCGTGGCTCGAGTATTTTTTAGATGGTTCGGTGTGTTTCTCGAAGGGTCAAAAACGAGATTTATATAACTAAAATTGAATACATGGGTCCACGGGGGGTGGCTTGTTACTTGGAAGGGTAGAATAAATATTAAAATGTTTTGTTTAAAATTTGGGGTCAAAATAATGTGTTTTGAAATTATCCGGGATTTAATCGTCGTTAATTAAAAATTAATTGAAAAGCATAGTTTTATGCTTTATAAAATTATGAAAAAATTATCTTTAAGCTTAAATAATTATTTAAGGTAAGCAAATGTTATTAAAAGTCAGAAAAAGAAAAATTCGAGAATTTTTACGTCCAGGGTCAAAACGATAATTTTACACTAAGAAAAATACGAAAACTCTTGGCAGCGTCCCGAAGGATCATAACGCATGTTAAATGATATTATATTACTTAAAATGATGATTTTGATGATAATATGTATTTTTATGATTTATGGTAAAGCTGTGCAATTTATACTGTTTAAAATGTTATTTTTGGAAATATGTCTTATTTTATGTTTTTTTAAAGAAAAGGAAAAATATTTTGAGGGATGTGAATTGACTGTGACAAAAGATATGATATATGATATTCGATTTTGTGGGGATGACGTGAGAGCCAAGGCCCCGGAGGGAGCCCATATACGGGCCAAGGCCCTAGAGGGACCCCTTTTACAGGCCAAAGCACCAGAGGACCTCGTGCATGGGAAAAGACATCAGAGGGACCTCGACGATCGTATTTCCACAGTGGAGCCTAGTGCACACCCCCATGGACCATGTGGAGTTAAGACTGCAGTCGACCGAAGGATAAAAGCTAGTCACTTTTAAGGATCAAACTTCACCCAAAAAGATATATTATTGAAAGCTTATGATTAAAATCATTTTATAATATATGATTCATGATGATGATGAAAACTATTTTTAAAATGATTTATTTATGCTTAAAGCTTATTATAAATAATTTTTAATGGATTTATTTATGCTTAAAATTTATTTTAAAATGATTTTACGATTTATGATTTAATTATGCTTAAATGATTTTAATTGGTTTATTTATGTTCAAAAGATTATTTTAAATAAAAATATGATTTTTAAATCCATGTGATTGTATATGTATTATTTGTTATCCATGTTTAGAACGTGCTGAGTCTTAGACTCACTAGGTTTGTACGATGCATGATTTGATGATTTATGGGAGGCGCTGACGATTGAGTGGATCGAGTGCAGCATTACACACCCGATGGCCTTTATGTTTCCGCACTAGCTTGATAGATTAAATGATTTAAAGATTATGTTAATGATTTTTATTAGAGATATTTAATATGATTTATTTTATTGTTAATTGATCTTCTAAAGGTCAATTTAAGAAGTTTTGGTTAGGTGATGATTTAGGATTTATTTTAAGCACGTGAGATTTAAATTTTTAAATTATTATGATTCATGATTATGTTAAATTATTTTATTTAGTAATTTAGAATTTATGATTTAAGATTAGGAAAATAAAAGTCGAGGTTGTTTCAGTTGGTGTCAGAGCCAACATTTTCCCCAAAGGGTTGTGTACTGTCACTTCGAGAAGCTCAAGAAGTCTCGCCTCAAATATGTGAGTTTTTACTACTTTATATTTTATATGTGTAAATTTCTTTTAAATGTTTATATGATAAATGATAAAAATATTAGTTGCATGCTGCATGAAAAATTTTAAATGCATGTTGGGTAGTAAAATTGATTGGGACAATGAAGAACTTATAGGAGAATATGGTGCATGCACTACTTGAGTTGATTTAGGAGTCGACTTTGGGAAATTTTTGGGTTAGAATTGCAATTTCAAGATTTGAGAATTTAGTTTGAGGTGGATAAGAGAATTTAAGCTTTTCAATCATCAAGTCAAGGAAAATTTCGAGGACAAAATAAAATTTAAGAAGGGGAGAATTGTAATGTCCGAAAACCAACCTACGAAAACCACAAGCATGCGAATTATTTAAATTGCTTAATTTTTTTAATTAATTGATTTTAGATGCTAGCATGATATTTATTATATGATTAAATGAATAATATGACATGATTGCATGAAATTAAGGATTTTACCCGAATAATCGATAATAGGCAGGGGAAAGGAGACCGGGGACGACCAAGACAAGAATATGTATTTTTATTTAAATAATGATTTAAAAATGATTTAATTTTCCTAAAAATGTTGGATTTCGAATTATTTTACGAGTCGATCTCGATTTTTCCCGGGAAGCTGGTTTTGGGCAAACGAGGTGTTTTAACCGTGAATGAGCAAAGGTGACCCAAGGGAAAAGTTAGAACCGTGAATGAGCAAAGGTGACCCGAGGGTGCTGTCTTGTTCAGATAGGTTGTTGCTCGCGTACAAGGCTTGGGCTGGTCTGGGTAGAGTCTGAGCGTGGTCTAGGCTAGGTGAGGGTCAATACTGGTTGATGGTTCAGGGGCTATAAGGTTTATAGTAAGGTAAGGAATCCTAGTGCACCTAGGTGACTTCACACGCACACACGCATGCACTTGGGTTCAGGGTGCATGGGCTTTGTCGCAGGCCAGAGGCTGGTTCATGGGCTTGGGGATTATCAGTAGGGTGCCTAGATGGGTTGGCTCGGGTTTGACTCAAGGTGGCTCGGGCATGGCTTGAGTATTTTTGGAGATGGCTCGTTGTGTTCCTCGAAAGGTCAAAAAGATTTTAATAACTAAAATTGAATCCATGGCTCCACGGGGGTGGCTCGTGAACTTTTAAGGGTAGAATAAATATTAAAATGTCATGTTTAAAATTTGGGATCAAAATAATGAGTTTTGGAATTATCCGGGATTTAATCGCCCCAAGAAACATTAATTAAAGAATTAATTGAAAATCCTAGTTTTAAGCTTTATAAAATTATGAAAAAATTATATTTAAGATTAAATAATTATTTAAGGTAAGCACATGTCATTAAAAGTGAGAAAAAGATAAATTTGAGAATGTTTACGTCCAAGGGAAAAACGATAATTTTACACTAGGAAAAATACGAAAACGCTTGGCAGCGTACCGAAGGATCATAACGCATGTTAAATGATATTATATGTCTTAAAATGATGATTTTGATTATATTTATTTTTATGATTTATGGTAAAGCTGTGCAATTTATACTGTTTAAAATGTTATTTTTGGAAATCTGTCTTATTTTATGTTGTTTAAAGAAAAGGAAAAATATTTT
The DNA here is from genome assembly GCF_022965805.1 of Primulina eburnea. Lineage (NCBI taxonomy): Eukaryota > Viridiplantae > Streptophyta > Magnoliopsida > Lamiales > Gesneriaceae > Primulina > Primulina eburnea. The sequence goes on from NW_027331522.1 coordinate 75,988, forward strand.
GAAGGATGTGAGTTGACTGTGATAAAAGATATGATATATGATTTTGTGGGGATGACGTGAGGGCCAAGGCTCTGGAGGGAGCCCATATACTGGCCAAGGCCCTAGAGGGACCCCGTTTACAGGCCAAGGCCCTAGAGGACCCCGTGTATGGGAAAAGGTCCCAGAGGGACCCCGACGATCGTATTTCCATGGTGGAGCCTAGTGCACACCTTCATGGACCATGTGGAGTTAAGACTGTAGTTGACCGAAGAATAAAAACTAGTCACTTTTAAGGATCATATTTCACCCAAAATGATATATGATTGAAAGTCTATGATTAAAATGATTTTATGATATATGATTCATGATGATGATTAGAGTTATTTTTAAAAAGATTTATTTATACTTAAAGCTTATTTTAAATGATTTTTAAACAATTTATTTATACTTAAAAGTTATTTTAAAATGATTTTACGATTTATGATTTAATTAGGCTTAAATGATTTTAAATGGTTTATTTATGTTCAAAAGATTATTTTAAATAAACATATGATTATTAAATCTATGTGATTGTATATGTATTATTTGTTATCCATGTTTAGAATGTGCTGAGTCTTTAGACTCACTAGGTTTGTATGATGCAATATTTGATGATTTATGGGAGGCGCTGACGATTGAGTGGATCGAGTGCAGCAGTACACACCCAAGGGCCTTTACGTTTCCGCACTAGCTTGATAGATTAAATAATTTAAAGATTATGTTAATGATTTTTATTAGAGATATTTAATATCTTTTATTTTATTGTTATTTGATCTTCTAAAGGTCAATTTAGGAAGTTTTGGTTAAATGATGATTTAGAATTTATTTTATGCACTTGAGATTTAAATTATTATGATTCATGATTATGTTAAATTATTTTATTTAGAAATTTAGATTTTATGATTTAAGATTATGAAAAAAATTCGAGTTCGTTTCAATGCACATGACCCGAGGACCAGCGCTTCTACTTTTCAACAATTATGATTTACGTTTATGATTATGTTAAAAAACTTTACGACTATTTATTTAGGCTTTTGAGAGATTTGAGAGGTTTAGTATGGACTATACTTTTCAAATTTATTGTTTTTTAGGTTTGGTAAAACATTCGTAGATTCCATCTTTTGACTATTTCCGTTGGATTTCAAATACTAGTTTATTGATGTTTTATTTTAAAATGTTGCAAAATATTTTATAAAAATATTTTTATGTATTAGTAAGGGTTCGGCCGATTGCATGGTTTGGTTTTTTAAAAATAAAATTCTAGTATTTTTTAAGCAATAAGAATGACAGACGTTTCAAATACGATCGTTGGGCTCCCTCTGGGCTTGGTCCCGTAAACGGGCTCCCTCTAGGTCCTTTTCCTCATGATATTCTCAAAAATCATATATTATATCCTCTTTATCACAGTCGATTCACATCTTTCAAAATATTTTTTCCCTTTTTAAATCATGAAATATCATGACTTTCAAAAAATAACATTTTAACATTAAAACTTTCACAGCTTTATCAATAATAAAATATCATATTGTAATGTATCGTACTTTTAAACTATTTTAAAATTTACGGAAAATAAAAATTTTCTTAAATACAAAATAAACTTTCAAATTACAATCGTCCATAAACTGTTCATCCAAAATATTTGAAATAAAAAGATCACAAATAAAGTTTGCTGAAGAAAAATACATGTTTAAACATCGTAAACCATAAAGTGAAATCCGAGTAATAAAATTGTCATGCATAAATCTTAAAACATTGGCGGTCCTCAAGTTTAGCCTCCTGCGCAGTCCAAGCCGGCTCATTGGTCCCCACCCCTCGTCTCCTCAACATCTTCCTCACCTGCATCGATCAAGTCTAGTGAGTCTAAAGACTCAACATGTATAAACTGGAGATAGCAAGTACTATATAATAAAACCACATGCCTCCTTAAAGTAAATCATGCATACTTGAAACTTGAACATAATAGCATAAACATAGACGTGCCATCGTCATAAAACTTTTCATAAACAAGCTTGCTTCATACATACTTGAACATACATAAACTTCCTCATTTTGCGTAGAGATGTGTTTCGAAGAAAGTGACCCATACATAAATGCGCCTGATCAGACTAAACCACAGTACTAGGCTGACAGAGAAAATCCACTGCCATATACATGAGATCCTCGTTCATGCTATACCGGGTGGATTGGTCCCTGGTCATGCTTTACCGCTTTCCTATCCTGATCTAAACTCGGTCATGCTTTACCAGGGTGAAGAGGTCCTCGGCCACGTTCACCGACTTCCAAACCCGTTGATAGTTGGAGAGGTCCCCAGACACCTTCTCCGGCTTCCAAACCCGTTCATAATTGGTCACAAGACATATAGCATACCTCAAAAACTTAAAATATTTTCTTTTGCACGTCGAACATACTTACTTGGCGTTGAGAGATTTGTTGGATCTCGCTTGAGACCACTGATGTACGTACTAACATGAGTTCAAACACTTATCCTTCATAACTTAGACATATTAGTCATGCTCACACCCAAAATGACAAATTTCCTTATGACGTTCTAAATCTCTCGGGACTTGACCTCGTTTAATCATCGTACTAAATCATGACATCAAACCCCAAAACTATCCCTAACAAAAAATATAAATTTTTTTTTTGAAGACACGGACATGTGCAAGGGTCTGGGACAGTGTAGGCACTGGAAATTCACATTTCGAAAGAAACAAGGGCACGGACCCCGTGTAAGGGTCCGGCTTTGGATCCGTGTACCTGCGGGAAGGGTAAACCAATGGAAAAACACGACACTAGTGGCTTATTTCTCCTAACTCAATCATACGGTCCGTGAACCAACACCTCGACACTCATCCTAGGATACTATGGCATTGACTCAAACCCATACAAACGTCCCAAACGAGGATGCACACCAAACAACGCAACCCAATCCGTAAACATGACATTTTGACACCAAAACGAATCCTACGACTTCTAATGTAATCAAGTGCATATCAACGCGAACCAACACACCAAAAACCATCCCAACATCATACTCAACATACTTAAATGCAGCAGTGATCACCCGTCGATCCCCACAAAGCCTGCAACAATAAAACTTCAAATCATAACTCAATCATTTCTTATCAAAAAATTTTGAATTTACTGTGAAATCAAAGGTATCGAAACGTTCTACGCTTTTTATGTTAAATTTTTTTCCAGAAATCGATCGAATAGTCACAATATTTAAACTGATAGCAACTTTCGAGTTTTGAGATCCAAAAATCATTTCAAAAGCTATCCAATCAATTTGCTCAAACTTTGCACAACATACATGAATTTTTACACATAATAAACATAAGAAAATATAATATAACAAGATCGATGCATAAACAAAAGATTATACATGCCTTTTGATTTTTAAAGTTACCGAAACGACGACACCGAAGCGGGAAAGATGCGAGGGTTGATCCGGGACGAATGTGGCATGATTTTCTTGAAGAAATGCACGAGAATTTCTCGAAAAATTGGAGAGGAAAAGGGGCGGCTGCTATGAACTCCAAGAACCCTAACTTTTATTGAAGAAAAAAATGAAAAGAAAAGGAGAATGAAATGTGTGTGTGTGTGTGTGTTAACGTGTAGGTGTGTGTGTGTAGAGGTGTGTGCATGAGTTTTTAATAATTAGGAGATAAATTGTACTTAATTAATAATTAGCAAGCAATTAAAAATTCTAAGCCACTTTTAACTTAATAAAATCCTTTAGTTTAAAATAAAATGCACACTTAATAAACTTTAAAAGTTTAAAAATCATAAAATGACTAAATATTTGAGTTAGGCTTTAAAATGCTAAAAAAAATAAATAAATCATTTAAAATGCTTCAATCCTAACTTAAAATAAAATGCCACATTTTAAAAAATCGTCAAAATCATCGCTGGTCTCCTTTCCTCGATACTGCATCGAATAATCGCCTGAAACATAAAACTCGAGAAAATCTTTTAAAGTGCATTTTAACGTGCATCATATAAACATAAATAATTAAAATAATGCAATTGAATAAATCATGCATCGCTAAAAAGCAATTTAACTTAAATACACAATTTAAATAAATGTATGGATTTTACTTGTACTGAATTTGGGCTCTACAGTTCCTCCCCCACTTAAATAAATTTTGTCCTCGGAATTAAGTATTACCAAACAACTCCGAGTAGCGACTTCTCATATCTGTTTCAGTCTCCCAAGTGGCCTCCTCCACTACTTGATTCAGCCACGAGAATTTGACCAGCTTGGTCACTTTGTTCCGAAGACTCTGCTCCTGTCTGTCTAGGATTTGGACAGGTCTCTCCTCATACGACAGATCTGGAGCCAACTGCAACGGTTCAAAACTTAACACATGCGAAGGATTCGCTATGTACTTCTCAGCACATTGTGTACACAGGCCAGATTCGGCGGTAGGGCTACACGATAAGCTAGTGTCCCAACTCTGTCAAGAATCTCGAACGATCCAATAAACCTCGAACTAAGCTTACCTCTCTTCCCAAACCTCATAACACCCTTCATGGGTGCTATCTTTACAAAGACGTGATCACCTACGGCAAACTCAATATCTCTCCTCCTCTTGTCAGCATAACTCTTTTGATGACTATTGCGGTCTTCATCCTGTCTCGGATCTTGATCACTATATCTGCAGTCTGCTGAACAATCTCTGGATCGAGTTCTGATCTCTCACTGACTTCATCCCAATGAATCGGCGATCTGCACTTCCTTCCATACAGTGCCTCATAGGAAGCCATACCTATAGATGATTGGAAACTGTTGTTGTAGGTAACTCCACTAGAGGTAACTTCGATTCCCAATTCACATGGAAATCGACCACAGGCTCGCAATAAGTTTTCCAAAATCTAAATCACTAGCTCAGACTGGCCATCTATTTGAGGGTGAAATTTTGTACTGAATAGAAACTCAGTCCCCATGGTTGCATGTAAACTCTTCCAAAAGGACGATGCGAATCTCGGGTCCTTGTCGGACACAATAGTAACTGGGATCTCGTGCAATCGAACTATCTCCCTGATATAGAGCTCTGCATACCGAGTCATGGAGAATTTCGTCTTCACTGGCAAGAAGTCTGCCGACTTGGTAAGTCGATCCACTATAACCCAAATAGAATTGGATCCTCTGACTGACCTCAGCAAACCAACAATGAAGTCCATGGTAAGATTCTCCAACTTTCACTCAGGGATAGGGAGTGGCTTAAGCATCCCTGATGGCCTCTAATGTTCTGCCTTCACATGCTGACAAGTGAGACATTCACACACAAATCGGCGGATGTCTCGCTTCATACCTGGCCACCAATACAAAATCTGCAAATCCTTGTACATCTTGGTACTTCCTGGATGGATGGAATACGGAGATGTATGTGCCTCTGAAAAAATATAATCTCTGATCGAATCAACATTAGGCACCCACATCCTTCCTCTGTACTTCACAATACCATATGACACAATATAGAGTACACTTCCCTTGGCTTCATCCTTCAGTCTCTATTTCTGCAACTGTTTATCCGAAGGCTGACCTCTATGGATTCAGTCTAGTAAAGAAGACTAGGCTGTCAGATTAGACAGCTTAGGTGCTCTGCCCTTAGGATAAACCTCTAAACCAAAACTCCGAATCTCTGACTGAAGAGATCTCTTCATTGACAGCTGTGCTATGATTGCTACTTTCCTGCTCAAGGCATGTGCCACAACATTAGCTTTCCCGGGATGGTAGCTAATTTCACAAATATAGTCTTTTACCATTCGAACCACCGTCTTTGTCTCATATTCAGCTCTTTCTGTGTGAAAAAATATTTGAGACTTTTGTGATCGGTAAATATATGGCATTTCTTGCCGTACAAATAATATGTCCATATCTTCAACGCAAAGACAACGGCAGCTAACTCGAGATCATGAGTCGGATAGTTCTTCTCATTCACCTTCATCCGTCTAGAAGCATAAGCTATAACCCGATCATGCTGCATCAAAGTTGCGCCTAAACCGAGCTTAGAAGCATCGGTGTACAACACAAAATTACTTGCCTTGATGGCATGGCTAACACTGGCGCTATAATAAGAGCTTGCTTCAAAGTATCAAAGCTCTTTTGGCACTCATCACTCCAAATGAATTTAGCATTTTTTTTAGTCAATGAAGTGAGTGGCACTGCAATCGAAGAAAATCCATGAATACATTTCCTGTCGTAACCTACCAAGCCTAGGAAACTACAAATCTCTGACGCGTTCTTTGGCTCAACCCATTCTTTAACTGCTGCTACCTTTGCTGGATCCACCTCAATGCCACTGCTAGATATTATATGACCCAACAAAGCTACGTTATCCAACTAGAATTTACACGTACTGAATTTTGAAAACAACTTGCGTCTCTGCAAGACCTGCAAAACTGTACCCAAATGCTGGATGTGCTCCCATGGCTCTTCGAGTAGATAAGAATGTCGTCAATGAACACTATGAAGAACTGATCTAGGTAGGGCTGAAATACTCTATTCATCAAGTCCATAAAAATTGTTGGAGCATTCGTCAATCCAAACGGCATTACTAAGAACTCGTAATGCTCATATCTGGTCCTGAAGGCTGTCTTAAAAACATCTACATTTTTTACTTTCAGCTGATGATACCCCTATTGTAGATCTGTTGCGTGTTTTCTTTAATGCTCGCAAGTGCACGACGTCAAATTATAGTAAAATGTAATTTCGAGTACAAGTGTCGATCCCACGAGGAATGTATTTCTAAATTCATATTAATGCTTGTAATTAAAATAGTCTCGATTTTATTTAGTATATTCACTTAACAGAGTTGATTATACCAATGACTATAATTGAAAATAAATTTAATTGTAGCAACAAACAGATTTGAACAATGGAATAAAAGATCTAGAGGTCCGACTTCACGCAACTATCCACCATGTACTATTTTGTGTAGCTATATTATAATTGTCCTTCTTATTCATTAACCAAGAATTCTATAATTATCTACTCCCTCTCCCGAGTGCTAAATAGATACTAATTATCTAACAAAAGATTGTAACATCCCTGTCAACAATCTAAAATTAAATAACACAATAAGCACTAAATTCTTTTTATAGCTTCAATAGCAAGATATGTCCTCCCGAACTATATAAATACTACCGATGTATTTTTCCCTTTCTTGATTATAAATTTCCTTTTCCAAGTGATAATTTATAACATACAAATCTTCCATCATCCCTCTAGAATTAAAATTTAGTTCATAATAATAAAAATAACACAACAATACATGAATCTTAAACAAGACATATCAACTAAAAGTAAAAATAAAGAAAGAAAGAACTTAGAACAAGAGTTTTGGAGTGTATGAAGTTTTTGTCCAAAGATGTGCAAGAACTTGTTGAAGATGATGATTTTGATCTTCAACTCTTTTCTTTGTAGCCTCCACCCTTTTCCTAGCTTCTCTCCTCTACCCTAGATGATGAAAAAGAGACCATTTTATAGTCTAGACAAGATATCCCACGTAGCACACCATTTTCCCCTTCTTTTCTTCAAAGTCCACAAAGTTTCACAATTTCCGGAATGGTGCTTGTGCATGACCGCGGGTGCGGTGGTATAAGGACCGCGGGTGCGGTGCCCTTTCGACTAAAACTCCTCCTGCTCTTCTGGTGAGACCGCGGGTGCGGTGCTAGCATGACCGCGGGTGCGGTCATGCCTCGGAGAACAGCGCGGGTGCGCTCTTGTGAACACCGCGGGTGCGGTGTTGCTTCGTGTATCGTTGTCCTTTGCACCTTCTAATTCATCACTATATCACTCCAAACTCTCATTTCTACTCTTCCAAACTACAATAACAAAAACAACAACATATCAAATAAAACCTGCTCAAGAATCACAAAATTCCAAGTTAAAAACAAGTAATAAAAGTACAATAAATTGCACTTATCAAACTCCCCCAAACTTAAGATTTTGCTAGTCCCGAGCAAAACAAAACAACAAAAACAAACAAACAAACAAACAAACAAGTCATGAAATATTTTAAAGAACTTGGCCTCAATATAAATTCAAAATCTATCATGCATTTACAATTCAAATCAATTAAACCACTTGTTCATCCGGATAAAATCATGTGATGGGTTCATTCTCTAACTTCAAATCTCTTCAACCATGTTTCAAATCATTATCAATTGATTTCAAATTTTTACAAACACATATCACAAGGTCTTTTTCGGTAAAAATTGGGTTCAAAGCAATATTCATTCAAGAAATGGATACCCAATAAATATTTGATGCAATGAGGTGTGTGTAAAATTGATCAAGATTCTTATTCAATGACATTGTTTATCGATTGTCCATAGGCTAGATCCTCCCAATCACTCTCCACTAGTATATTGGACAACTATGACTAGGTTAATAGGATTTTAAATGGTTGTAATGTTAGGCCTTGGTTCATGGCTACAAATAAAGATTAGGAGTTCAAATAAGGGAGTAAATTGAATTTCATCTCTTTTTCTAACTCCACTATTTATTTTGATCTCCAATTTTTTTTTTTTAATCATTTCATCTCTTTTTTTTTTCTCCAACTTCAACAATGTACTTTTGTAGGAGAAAATAACTTTCTTTAATCTTTCGAATTCTTACTCCCTTGAGAAGGTAGGAATTAATTGTATAAGATATTCAAAAGGTTGGTAATTGTGGGATACTTGAAAAAAAATTTAAAATTTGAATGGGGGTCTTTTACACATATTTACGTGTGCCATTCAAATTCATATAAGCTCAAAGAGGTGACAAATGATAAATTAATTTATTTGGTAGCTCGAAAGGCTCAATCGATCCAAAAATCACCTAAATCATTCCTAAATCATAATTTGTCTGTATTTCGCCTCAAGTGATGTTTGGATAGTTCTAGACAAAATCTCAATTCACCATCAAATAGTAGAATCTAATCATCGTGAAAATGGTGGCTCAATGCATCAACCAAATATATATATATATATTCAAAGAGAAATATGCTTGGCTTCCAAGGAATTTCAAAAACACAACTCTTTCTTTGTATAGGCTCAAAAGGGCATCAAATGAATGTTTATGAACAAAATAAATGGCCCAAATAAAATCAAAGATTGCCTCAATCATCTATGTGTTTGCAAAAATTTTATTTCAATATGCAATCAAAATCACAAAGTTTTATAGAAATTGTAAGTCTCAAACTCACCAAATCTCATGACTATTCTCTAAATTTTTCAAAATGATCAATTAACATGAATTTGATGCATGACCTTTCTTTTCCATACTAAAAATATTTTCATCATTAGCCAATTCATTAAAAATTTCTTGACAAAAATACTACAAACACACAAAATAAACCAAAAAATTAAACACACAAAAATACACTAAATAAATAAACACACAAAATCAACTAAACAAATAAACACTCCAATTAAATTAAAACAAAGCACACAAAGTAAAATAAAATAAAATAAATAAATCTCCCCCAAACTTAAACATGTGCATCGTCCTCGATGTGAATAAGCATGATAAATAGGAGAATGCACATACACTGGGCAACGACCGTCAGTGGTCATTGCCATCATCCTCATCATCATCATCGTGGTGGGGTGGTTGGAACTCTGGCGGGTGGTATGAAAGGGGATCGGTTACGGTGACCGGAAGCGCAACGGAAGTTCAAAATTTTCGATTTTACAAGCAAAATTTCGGCCACCATAAGATTTGTGTAGCAAATACAATAAAACACAAAAATGACATTCATAGTATGTTTAGAAATGTACCTATCAATCACAAGGGATTGATTGTGGCTCCAACTTTGTTGTCAAACAACAAAGATCTTGAAAGGATGACAATCTACAAGCCTCCTCCTCCAAGTCCTTGAATCTTTCCTTCAAATTAGGCCCACCACCAACTAGGTAGATCCCCTCATATTTTGCACTAGAAAAATATGAGGATTTTTCAAAGAGAAGTGCAAGATTTCCTCAACAAATTGAAGAACAAAAATGAGAGAAAATGGGAGAGAAATGTTGTCAAGTTTCGGCCATTTAGAGTGTGGGAGGAGAGAAGGAAGACTAGACTTGGTTGTGGGAAAATTTGTTCCAAAAAGTTGCATGCCATGCCTTGAAAACTCAAAAAGTAGTCTCCCAACCTTTCACCTCCCATGCATGCATATTATATGGTTTTTAACACATTAAAAACCATGGACTAAATTTAATTATCTCAAACATATTTGAGACTAATTAAACATTACTTGAATTTACCCAAGTCCCACTAGTTAAATAATTAATTTAAATTGAGCTCTACAAGACTCAATATAATTTAATTAATTCAACACTTGAATTAATTTAAATATTTGGACTCTACTAGGTCCACTAGTGTTTAATTAATTCAACACTTGAATTAATTTAATTTAGTCCATAATAATGTTTATGAAAATCACAATTTTCAAATATATTATTCACTTGGCCAAATTTTAATTTAGGAACACTTCTATAAATTAAAATTTACATTTCTCTCATAGAAGTCATACTTCTATTTTTCTTTACACTTATAAACTCATTTATAAGTAGTTCAACACATTGAACTATTTTCTCCTTTATAGAAGTCATACTTCTAATTTTCCTTACGCTTATAAACTCCTTTATAAGCCGTTCAACACATTGAACTATTTTTACTTCTCAACGGGATCTAGAAAGCTAGTACTTGTGTGGCCCTCAATGATTAATTGATACAACTAGCCGTGGGTTCACATCTCCATGTGATTCGGACTAAACATGTCCTTATATGAGCATACCCCAATTGCTCCATTCTTATTTATCAACACCTTGATAATAAGAACGTCAGAACTCAAGTCTGATAGTACCCAACCAATCATGTTAAACGCCTAGCAGCATCGCTTACATGATTCCCTAGGTATCAAATGATAGTGCCTGCAAGAACCATTCAATTATGGTTAGCATACAGTACGGTCCCTTCAACTCATATATCCCGATCGATTTGACAACCATTGGTTTATCGAGAGTTGTCAATGAATCGATACTATGTGTCATGTCGTAGTTGCATCGATGGTGTAATCTATGAAACCCCTTTCATAATTACTACCATACTCTGGTCAGAGATTTCAACCTACATACACATGATAACACATAGGATATCCATACCCGAAGGTAAGCGGTGAATCCCCGACTACAATACATCGACTCCTATATGTTTCGACATGACACCCAACCTTGCCACCTGATGACCCCATAAGAGTCGGTAAACAAGTCAAAGTGAAATGCTAGCACATAGAGTCTCAATGTTGTCCCGGGTCATAAGGACTAATGGTGTACAACCATAAACTAGGACTTTTCCACTCGATAAGTGAGAACCACTTGGAAAGTCCTTTAATGGAGGGTTGTTCAGTGCACTCTACCAGGAGCACCTATCTGCATGCTCGGACATCACAATGTCCCCTACCAATGAAACGTGGTACTCACATCGCAGATACTAGTCTCTAACTCGAGCGGCCTATATCCTTCTTAGTGGCGGCTGAATCGACTAGGAACCGTTTAGAATATACAGTATTACAAATATGAGTTTCATGATACTCATCATATGAGCATCTCATATTCTTTCTACTATTTGTATATTCAAGGGCTTTATCTATGCAACTAGCATGGGTATACAGATAAAGATGTGCCAAAATAATAATATCAAATATTACTAAAATAAAGATTTCTTATACATAGAGTTTCATTGTGAACACTCGGCCAACACTTGGCTCGACGGGCACCTACTCTAACAATCTCCCACTTGCACTAGAGCCAACTACCCATATGCTTTAAACCCATTGATTCGCGATGCTTGACGAATAATGGTCCAGGTAAAGGCTTAGCTAGTGGATCAACAACATTGTCTGCGGAGCCGACTATGTCAATAGACACTTCTTCTTCTTTCCACAATCTCTCCGAGGATGTGGTACTTACTCAATACATGTTTGGACTTCTGATGAGACCTTGGCTCCTTTGCTTGAGCTAAAGCTCCCGTGTTGTCACACAACACTGGGATAGGAGCAACTCAATTAGGAATGACGTCCAACTCTTAGACGAAATTCCTTATCCAAACAGCCTCCCTTGCTGCATCTGATGCAGCAATGTATTCGGCCTCTGTGCTGGAATCCGCAGTATTATTTTGCTTGGAACTCTTCCAAGAGACAGCAGTACCATTGAGCATGAATACAAACCCAGAGGTTGACTTCAAGTCATCGATATCGCTTTGGAAGCTAGAGTCGGTATAGCATTCCAATTTTAGTTCTCCACCCATAGACCAAGAACAATTTATTGGTCCTTCTCAACTACTTGAGGATGTCTTTCACAGCTCTCAGTGTGGAAGACCAGGGTTCGATTGATATCTACTCACTACACTTAGTGCGAAAGCCACGTCAGGACGCGTAGATATCATCTCATACATGATGCTACCAATCGCATATGCATAAGGAATGCTTGTCATCGCCGCTATCTCTGCATCAGTCTTGAAAGACAGACTTGGATAGGGACACGCCATGACACATTGGTAGATGTCCTCTCTTGAACTTATCGATCGAGAACCGCTTCACGATGGTATCAATGTATGTGGACTGGGTGAGACCAAGCAATCTTTTCGATCTATCTCTATAGATCTGTATCCCAATACATAATATGCTTCACCCAAGTCCTGCATCGAGAACTTACTCGCTAACCATATCTTAGTTGATTGCAACATTCCTACATCATTCCCAATGAGTAGAATGTCATCAACATAAAGCACCAGGAATGTCACAACACTCCCACTGACCTTCTTATACACAGGGTTTCTCAGGATTCTTAGTAAATCAACTCTTTGATTGTACTATCGAATCTAAGGTTCCAACTCCTAGATGCCTGCTTTAGACCATAAATAGATCTCTGAAGTTTGCATACCATATGCTCACTTCCGATAGATGTAAACCCTCCAGGTTTGAGACATGTAAATCTCTTCCTTAATATCCCCATTAAGAAAGGCTGTCTTGACATCCATCTGCCATATCTCATAGTCATACCATGCAGCTATGGCTAGCAAAATCCTTATGGACTTGAACATTGCAACTGGTGAAAATGTTTCTTCAAAGTCAACTCCTTGTCTTTGAGTATATCCTTTTGTCACCAATCGCGCCTTGAAGGTCAATACATTCCCATCCGTCCCAAGTCCCTATGGGAACAGTTCCCTCAGGTGGATCCACAAGATCCTACACTTGGTTCGAATGCATGGAATTCAACTCAGATTCCATTGCTTCAAGCCACTTGGATGAATCGGCATCAGATAATGCTTCCTTGAAGGTCCTTGGATCACATCCATGGTTAGGCTCATCATGGCCCTCTTCAAGAAGCTGACCATACCTCATAGGTGGTCTCGAGACTTTCTCGGATCTTTTAGGAGCTTGTATCTCCTCATTTGGCTCTTCGGGTGTGGGTTCTATAATTGTGGGTGTCTCTCGAACCTCTTCGAGTTCTATCATCTCCCATTTTCTATCCAATAGAAATTCCCTTTCCAAAAGGTTGCATTCCTAGAAACAAACACCTTTGTTTCTTGAGGATGATAGAAGTAGTATCCAACCGAATTCATTGGATATCCCACAAAGTAGCATAAAATGGATCGACTATCCAATTTATCTCCCACTACCTGCTTCATAAGCAGGGCACCCCCATATTCTAAGATAAGAATATTTGGGAGGCTTACCCATCCATATCTCATATGGTGTCTGCCTTTTGAATGGACATTTAATGGAATATCTTTCAATTTTAAGTTATAGAGATCGTTTTCAAGTTCTCAAGTACCAATTAAACATTCATTCTTGTAAATGTTGCAAACACCTTTACTAAATAAACAAGAATATCCATTTTTATCACAATAAAAATGGAAACAATGTTTTTCACCAAAAAGGTACAAACAAAACATCTCTTAAAATTAAATTAAAAATCATTGTTCAACAATAAGTAAACATCTTCAACAGCCTTGGCAGCAACTCTTGCTCCATTGCCCATCCTCTAGAAGGTCACACCTTCCTTAAGCTTTCTACTTCTTCCCATCACCTGCAACACATTACAGAGATGTGATCCACATCCGGTATCCAATACCCAAGAAGTAGAGTTAATTGAAATATTTACTTCAATTTAGAACATACCGTTTCCAGAACTCTTCTGGGCCAGATATTCCTTGCAATTTCGCCTCCAATGTCCAGGCTTCTTACAGTGATGACAAACATCACTAGTCATGTCAGCCTTAACTGGTGTGGCTGCCACAACGGAGATTGCCTCATCAAGGGCACGTTCTTCTTGGGACGTTGGAAAGAACTCTTCTTTCCCTTCCCATGTGGATCAATCTTCGTACCAGATGAAGAACCCACATAAAGAACCAACTTCTCTTTCTTGATGGTGGATTCAAACGTAACAAGCATATTCACCAACTCCTCAAGGGTCGGCTCCATCTTGTTCATGTTGAAGTTCACCACAAAAGGATCAAATGAGCTAGGCAGCGATAAGAGCAACACGTCGGTGGTCAACTCCGAAGGCAAGATCAGATCCATGCCAACGAGCTTGTCCACGAGCCCGATCACCTTTAGGCCATGCTCATGGACCGAGGCCCCATCTCGCATGCGCAAAGTGATCAGCTCCTTGACGGTAGCATGCCTAAGAGGCCGAGTCTGCTCACCAAAGAGCTCCTTGAGGTGCAAATGAATGTCAGCAGCATTCTTTGCACCCTCAAAACGCCTCTGCAGCTCATCATTCATAGAAGTCAGCATATAACACCTGGCTATCAAGTCATGGTTACACCATTCCTTGTAAGCCTGCAATTCCACAGGATTGCAGTCAGTCGGAGCCTCAACAGGGGGCGACTTAGTCAGTGTATATGCTACCCTTTCCGAATTCAAGACGATTTTTAGGTTTCTTAGCCAAGTGAGGTAATTAGGTCCAGTTAATATGTGTTTGTCGAGTATTACGGAAATTGGATTGCGAATCGAAGACATTGTCAATATGTACTGAAAAGTAAAAACAGATAAATGTTGATGACTATTTTAAAATATTTAGTAAGATATGAAGTTTGGACTTTTACTTCATAAATATTTGCTCCCACTGTTTTGACATCTTTCACTACCCTCTAGTGAAAACGGGAAACTCCTTTCCTCAGTAGGTACGTAAGGTCCAATTAGCGAATTATGATCCCGAATAATATCAGCCAACCACAATTCCTAAAAGGTAGTTTCTAATTGCATCACAATGCAACCCTCTACGTAAACTTTTGTCACACGTTTGATTAGGACCCAATAATATGACGTCGTTCATCTTCACGTGTCAAGCCTTACCCATCGATGTTGAACCTTAATGGACGGTCGCCATGAGTTCCCCCAATAATATGAGCCGAAATCATGGGAGTTCCACGTAGTTCACATCACCATGTCAATGGATGTCACAGCTTTCCGGCACCCAAAACTCCCCCAATAATATGAGCCGAGCCCCGAGTACGGGTAGCGTTCATCATGCACCCATTGTCGATGGAAGACAAGGAAATTATAAACAAATTTATAATTCCCCTTTTCTGGCTTGATATTAATTTTGAATCTTATTCAAAATGAGGGTTTTTAATTTTGAAAGGTCTCATCATTAATTTTATTTTAAAAGCTCGCCATGTTTGATCGTATGTTTGCCGGATTCATGCAACTTTGTTATTATCATAATAATAACGCACATACTCATTATTTATAACATATCATGCATATATTATAAACAGTAAACAAACAAGGATGATCAATCGCCCCAATACTAATGGACCGTGTGAGCTAAACACGGGCCTAGGTCCAATCCTAGGGAAATGCACGGGATGCAAATGCAACTATTACATAAGCTTCCAATATTTACATGTCTTCGATCTTCATAATCATCATGGCCACCATCTTCCAATCTTGATCATCCACTATACTAATATTTACAAATAAATATCCATGGCAAATAGGGATACATCTCATAGGGTGGGAACGGGCCATAAACCAAGCCCACTTTATAAATAGATAATTATTACAATAATTCAACACAAAATATCCTAGCATACACCTAGCAAATTGGGCTTGGGCTTTTGATCATCCTTCATGCATAATATCACATATCATACACCATCAATTAATTATCACAATAATTAATTGATTCAATATTATATATCTTGATCCAATCACTAACCGCCACGATTATAAACTAAATTAACAAAGTATACAAACACCTTTGTCTACTTTCTAATTAATTTATTTATAACCGAATTTCTTGTAAATCACCATTTATTATAAATATTTAAAGTCCAACTTAAAATATTTATTTCATGAGAAAATATTTGCAACTTTTGTAATTTTAAACTTAAGGGCCCAAAAACTCATTTTTCACCAAAAACATTTTCGGCCCATTTAAAATTCACAAACATGTTAGCCATCCAATGGCCCAACAACTCAAGGCCCATGACACTTTGATAATCCAAAACACTTTTGGAAACCCTAGTCGTCATTGACGTCGCCGGAGCTCCGTCGCCGGATTCCGGCAACAAAAAAATTTTTTTTTATTTAAAAACATAGGGGCTGTTCGGGCAGCCCCTCGGGCTGCCCTTGCTGCCCAACACGGGCAGCAACATGCAGCCCGAAATTCCCCACAAAAGCCTTGGTATTTTGTTGCAAAAAATACACTCATGCGGTTAGAAATCGATCTCAACATAATATCTTTTCGTTGCTACACAAAATCGTAACCATAGCTCTGATACCACTTGAAAGGGGATCGGTTACGGTGACCGGAAGCGCAACGGAAGTTCAAAATTTTCGATTTTACAAGCAAAATTTCGGCCACCATAAGATTTGTGTAGCAAATACAATAAAACACAAAAATGACATTCATAGTGTGTTTAGAAATGTACCTATCAATCACAAGGGATTGATTGTGGCTCTAACTTTGTTGTCAAACAACAAAGCTCTTGAAAGGATGACAATCTACAAGCCTCCTCCTCCAAGTCCTTGAATCTTTCCTTCAAATTAGGCCCACCACCAACTAGGTAGATCCCCTCATATTTTGCACTAGAAAAATATGAGGATTTTTCAAAGAGAAGTGCAAGATTTCCTCAACAAATTGAAGAACAAAAATGAGAGAAAATGGGAGAGAAATGTTGTCAAGTTTCGGCCATTTAGAGTGTGGGAGGAGAGAAGGAAGACTAGACTTGGTTGTGGGAAAAGTTGTTCCAAAAAGTTGCATGTCATGCCTTGAAAACTCAAAAAGTAGTCTCCCAACCTTTCACCTCCCATGCATGCATATTATATGGTTTTTAACACATTAAAAATCATGGACTAAATTTAATTATCTCAAACATATTTGAGACTAATTAAACATTACTTGAATTTACCCAAGTCCCACTAGTTAAATAATTAATTTAAATTGAGCTCTACAAGACTCAATATAATTTAATTAATTCAACACTTGAATTAATTTAATTATTTGGTCTCTACTAGGTCCACTAGTGTTTAATTAATTCAACACTTGAATTAATTTAATTTAGTCCATAATAATGTTTATGAAAATCACAATTTTCAAATACATTATTCACTTGGCCAAATTTTAATTTAGGAACACTTCCATAAATTAAAATTTACATTTCTCTCATAGAAGTCATACTTCTATTTTTCTTTACACTTATAAACTCATTTATAAGTAGTTCAACACATTGAACTATTTTCTCCTTTATAGAAGTCATACTTCTAATTTTCCTTACGCTTATAAACTCCTTTATAAGCCGTTCAACACATTGAACTATTTTTACTTCTCAACGGGATCTAGAAAGCTAGTACTTGTGTGGCCCTCAATGGTTCATTGATACAACTAGCCGTGGGTTCACATCTCCATGTGATTCGGACTAAACATGTCCTTATATGAGCATACCCCAATTGCTCCATTCTTATTTATCAACACCTTGATAATAAGAATGTCAGAACTCAAGTCTGATAGTACCCAACCAATCATGTTAAACGCCTAGCAGCATCGCTTACATGATTCCCTAGGTATCAAATGATAGTGCCTGCAAGAACCATTCAATTATGGTTAGCGTACAGTACGGTCCCTTCAACTCATATATCCCGATCGATTCGACAACCATTGGTTTATCGAGAGTTGTCAATGAATCGATACTATGTGTCATGTCGTAGTTGCATCGATGGTGTAATCTATGAAACCCCTTTCATAATTACCATCATACTCTGGTCAGAGATTTCAACCTACATACACATGATAACACATAGTATATCCATACCCGAAGGTAAGCGGTGAATCCCCGACTACAATACATCGACTCCTATATGTTTCGACATGACACCCAACCTTGCCACCTGATGACCCCATAAGAGTCGGTAAACAAGTCAAAGTGAAATGCTAGCACATAGAGTCTCAATGTTGTCCCGGGTCATAAGGACTAATGGTGTACAACCATAAACTAGGACGTTTCCACTCGATAAGTGAGAACCACTTGGAAAGTTCTTTAATGGAGGGTTGTTCAGTGCACTCTACCAGGAGCACCTATCTGCATGCTCGGACATCACAATGTCCCCTACCAATGAAACATGGTACTCACATCGCAGATACTAGTCTCTAACTCGAGCGGCCTATATCCTTCTTAGTGGCGGCTGAATCGACTAGGAACCGTTTAGAATATACAGTATTACAAATATGAGTTTCATGATACTCATCATATGAGCATCTCATATTCTTTCTACTATTTGTATATTCAAGGGCTTTATGTATGCAACTAGCATGGGTATACAGATAAAGATGTGCCAAAATAATAATATCAAATATTACTAAAATAAAGATTGCTTATACATAGAGTTTCATTGTGAACACTCGGCCAACACTTGGCTCGACGGGCACCTACTCTAACATGGTAGACACGTGGCCACTGTGGAGGAGGTGGAAACGGATGACCAGAAGTGGAAGCAGATGGAAATTGCTGAGCCAACACCGAAGTGAAATCCATCATGTAATCCATGAATGTATCGGCCCTATTCCTCAACGCATCCATCTCTTGGCGTTGAGCTCGCATGTCCTCTTCCAACATAGTCAATCTGTTTCTCCTGTGCCTGTGCTGCGGTGGTTGTTCTTGGGCTTGGGCTTGGTCACGTCTCTCTGCAGCTCTTCTATTAAATTCCCTTTCAGCTCTACGTGCTGCAGCTTGGTCATTTCTGATGCCCCCATGTGGTTGAATATTCACAATATCATTCTTTGGCTTCAACAACTCTTCATTCGGTGCCCAAGTAACCCCCGCATTTTGACATAAAACAGTGATGAGAGAGGGGTGGAGAAGTCCACTCGGAGAGTTACCTCTTGCATAGTCGAGAATCGAATTCTGAAGCAATTGACCTAAATCAATTGCTTTCTCTGTCATAATGCAAAATGTGAGGATAGCCCTCTCCTTGATGACGGTAGTGGTGTGTTCGGTAGGCTTGATCCTAGCAGAAATGAATGAATACCAATTTTTAGCAACAGTCTTCAGATCAGACTTTGCTAGGCTCAAGTGCACATCGTCCCTCATTCGCCATTCAGCTCCCTGTATACATATTGTTTGAAGAATACTGTTATAATCAACATGCTCATTTCTGTATTCTTCATACTCATCGTGCATGATTTGAGGGAAGCCATATATCGTGTTAATCGTATGTGCATCAAATGCTACCCATTTTCCCCGCACAAACACCGTCAACCGATCATACCTAACCCTGAGGTTAGCATAGAACTCTCTCACCAATGAAATGACAGCATCTTGTGGCTGCCTGCCAAATTCTTCCCACTGTCGAGCCCTAAGCATTTCTCCAATTTCAGTATGAGGGGCACTAAGATCAAATCCCCTTTCCTTTATAATGCTTCTATTCAAAATCTTGCCATATTGCTCCTCCGCCTTCTCATCATAAAACCGACTCGCATCATAATTTACCGTTGATGAGGATGAAGCACCCTTTGATTGTTTTCTTCTTGGTGGCATTTTGTCGAACACCTTCTAAACACAACTTCAATTCAACCCACTTCTCAAAATACAAGATTATTGCAATCCACCAAACTACTACTTCACAATATTCACACTTCAACAATGTACACAATAATCAATCAACAATATTTCCAAAATCAACAAGATGCTTCACCAAATGAATAATTTCCTTCCTTAGCAACAAACCCAACAAATTTCGAAATTATCCATAAATTTGCTATGAATTTGCTCACCTTGGGTGTGTTGAATTGTTTCTTGAAGAACAAAAACAAAGTTTTGTTCAAATTCTTGAAGAAATTTTGAAGCCCCTTTTTTCAACCCTAGGTTTGATTTTGAATTTGATGGAAAGAAATGAGGTATTTGATGGAATGAGTGAAGATTTGTAGGTTGTAGTGATGAATTTGTTGAAAGAAGAACAAAAATTTGGTGTGTGAGTTGTGTTTGGAGTAGGGATTTCGAAAATGGAGATGGGTGCTCTTGAGAGTGGTGTTTTTTCGAGTGTGGAAGAGAATGCCCGATTGTGTATTTAAATGGTGCGACCGCGGGTGCGGTAATGTAAGCACCGCGGGTGCGGTACATGTTCGGCAGCCCTTGTATTTTTCCATGCGAATCAGCGCGGGGGCGGTGTTATCAATACCACGGGTGCGGTGTATGTTCGGCAGTTCAGCGCAGGGGCGGTATGCTAGGGAGCGCGGGTGCACTGTGTTCTCGGAATTTGCATGCATTTCTCCATACTGCACGACCGCGGGTGCGGTGATGTTAGCACCGCGAGTGCGGTTGTGCTTCGGCACACCAAGCGCGGGTGCATTCTTGTGAACACCACGGGTGCGGTCCTGCTTCGAATTTTCTTGTATTTTGAATGTACCTCAAGCATGGGTGCAGTGCACATGAGACTGCAGGGGCACTTCTGTTTCGTCAAAATATTTTCTTCTCAAATTTTCACTCCTGAAAAGAAATAATTGAGATTCATTAAATTTGGGAAGATAAAATCACACATTATATCAAAAATACAAAACCACAAATAACATGATACAAAAATAAAATCAACTCCGAAATAAAAATGCAAAATAAACAAAAATTTGGGTTGCCTCCCAATAAGCGCTTTTTTTAACGTCTTCAGCCTGACTACCATCAGTTTAAATCAAGTTGATCCGCCCAAAGGAATGTTGTCAAGGTGCCTTACTTCATTTCCATAGTATGGCTTAACTCTTTGCCCGTTCACCTTGAAAGTCCTCCCATCACTGCATTTTAGCTCAATTGCATCATGTGGGTACACTGTTTCTACTGTGAATGGGCCAGACCATCTGGATTTTAACTTACCATGAAACAACCTCAGTCGAGAATTGAATAATAACACCTGTTGCCCTGGTTCAAAGTTTCGTCGAAAAATTTGCTTGTCGTGCCATCTCTTGGTATTTTCTTTGTATATCTTTGCATTCTCATATGCTTCATTCCTGAATTCTTCCATCTCATTCAACTGCAACATTCGTTGCTCGCCCGATGCTCCCATATCAAAATTGAGCTTTTTGATAGCCCAAAATTCCTTGTGCTCCAGTTCCAAAGGTAAATGACAAGCTTTCCCAAAGACCAACCTATAAGGTGACATCCCGATAGGTGTCTTGTATGCAGTCCTGTATGCCCATAACGCGTCATCTAGCTTGATCGCCCAATCCTTCCGGTTTGTCTTCACTGTCTTTTCTAATATTTGCTTTATCTCCCGGTTGGATATCTTTGCTTGCCCATTAGCTTGCGGGTGGTATGCCAGTGTCACCCTGTGCTTCACATCATACTTGGCCAATAGTGAGTTAAAAATTTTGTTACAGAAATGTGTACCTTCATCACTGATAATGGCTCTAGGCGTTCCAAATCTCGTGAAGATGTTCCTGTGGACAAACTTAACAACAACTCGAGCATCATTAGTTACGGTGGCAATTGCTTCCGCCCATTTTGACACATAATCGACAGCAAGTAAAATGTATGATTGACCAAACGAAGATGGGAAGGGACCCATAAAATCAATACCCCAGACATCAAAGAGTTCCACCTCCAAAATATTTGTTAGTGGTAATTCACGTCGTCTAGAAATATTGCCAACTCTTTGGCATTTATCACATGACTTGACTAAAGTATAACTGTCTTTAAATAAATTAGGCCAATAGAAACCTGACTGTAATACCTTAGCTGCTGTTCTAGATGCCCCAAAGTGTCCACCGTAGGGTGAGGAATGACACTGCTCTAGAATAATACCCGCTTCTTCCTCAGCTACACATCGTCTGATTATTTGATCAGCGCATCTCTTGAACAAGAACGGATCGTCCCACAGGTAAAACTTGGCATCATGAAGAAATTTCTTCTTTTGATGATACGTTAAATCTGAAGGCAATTCTCCTGCAGCAAGGAAATTAGCTATATCTGCAAATCACGGATATGTAACACTTACCTTGAAAAGTTGCTCATCTGGGAACGACTCGTTGATAGCTCCACCTTCAGTTCTTTCTTCCAACTCTAGTCGTGACAGGTGATCAGCCACCTGGTTCTCACAACCTTTCTTGTCTTTGACCTCAAAGTCAAATTCTTGAAGTAAGAGTATCCATCGTATCAACCTGGGCTTTGCATCCTTTTTGTAATGCCCGAGAATTAATCACTGTTAATCAAGGATTATTGACTTATAATCTAACGTGGTTACGAAAGGACCAACTGAGACACGATTTAAGATAATGTGTGGCCATTTATTTTAATTTCAGAGTGTGTTGCCGAACCAACACTGCACCCGCGCCCTTGCATGTACCGCACCCGCGGTGCATGGACAGAAATTTGGTCAGTTTTTCCGAAGGGTCACCGCACCCGCGGTGTTAGCAGGGACCGCACCCGCGGTGCATTACCGCACCCGCGGTCTCGACAGGTACCGCACCCGCGGTCATGCAATTCCAGAATTGATAAGATTGTCGAAGCTTGAGCGCACCTGCGGTCTTACACCTACCGCACCCGCGGTGCAGCGTGTTTTGCTAAAATTGTGCCACCTCGTCGAATTCATGCATGGATATATATAAACGAAATCCTTCAGAATGATTCAGCCAAAATTCAGAGAAAGGGTCGAATCTTTGGCACAGAAAATCCTTACGCCTTTTGCGAGAAATCCGTCCGTCTGATTATAAATCTGACTTCAGTATCGAGTTCCTAGCAACGTAGGCTACAACTGGACGTAAGTTTTACTACGTTTTGACATGCTTTGGAATTATGATATTGTCAGAATTGAATACACGTCATATATGTTGTTCTTGACATGTTAGACAGAGTAGAATCGAAGTCAGATTAAGAAACAGACTGAATATGAACTTGTTATGATTTCAGAATAAGATTGAATAAGAATTGATATCCAGATTGAGTGGTGATCGATTATGGGATATTAGAATTGATATCTGACTGATATGATAGGGCTGGATATATTAAGATTATGATGTTATGTTGTTGAAACAGAATTTGATTGAATTCTGTTTGTATCCAGTATTAATTGAGTGGTGTATTAATACCATACCCTCAATATTTTTGTAGTCAGACTGAGTATTGACAGGCTTGGGGTTCGAGAATTCGACAGAGCCAGAATATCAGAAAGAAAGGTATAAATTAATGTTGAGTTGGGATTGCACAACTCGAGTGAGGTTTGACTCGAGTTTCCCTAAATCACATACTTATACTTATTGCATTGATATTTGCAATTAATCAGACTTATGATTGTAGTTTATTGATTTATAGCTACTGTGTGATAAGATTGATATTTGTAGCTTATTGATTTATAGCTACTGCATGTAATGACTGCTGACTCGCTAGTCATTGACTGATTTGCTTAGAGTATGGATTACTGAGTCGTTGAGTCATAGGCTGATTCGCCTAGTCACCGGCTGATTCGTCGGGTTATTGACTGATTCGTCTAAACTTAAGCTGATTCGCTTAATTACAGGCTGATTCGTCTGATTATTGGCTGATTCGCCTAATTACCGGCTGATTCGTCGGGTTATTGACTGAGTCGTCAATTCTGCGGCTGATTCGCCCAGACACTGATATATGAATTATATCGATGCCGTTTAGGGATTGATTCATTCCTATCGACTGAGATTCGATATAATACCTATATTCAGACATCGGGATCCCTAGGTTAGAGTTGAGTCGAGTCTAAGATGACGCGTCGGTTGAGTGGAGTCTGATATGACATTTTGATTTACATTGTTTATGCCATTCATGATTATTGAATGTTTGATATTGATTTATGTATTCTGATTTGATACAGGTTAAGAATATGTCTTATATATGCTTTCGTATATGCTTTTATATGATTGCATGTTTACATTGTTTATACTGGGATATTTATATCTCACCGGAGTTATCCGGCTGTTGTCTTGTTTTGTATGTGTGCATGACAACAGGTGGGGCTGGATCAGGGTCAAGAAGAGGATGAGAGATGACGAGTTTAGCGTGGTGATTCCGGACTTGGTAGAGATAGGGTTAGACACTTGATATTAGTTGTTAAACCCTAGTTGAATAAATATATGTTGTACAGGACTTGTACGTTTATACTGAGATGTATGTTCATGTTTAATATGTAATTTGAGTAAATTACATTACGTTTCCGCTTGTATTTAAAAAAAAAAATTTAGACCCTGTTTTATAATTGATTAATTAGTCCCAAACATGATTAAGAACTTGATTTGCGTCCGGGTCCCCACAACAGGTGGTATCAGAGCTGTAGGTACTAGAACTGTAGATTCTTGAGATTGAGATTTAGGCTAGTGAGCGGGGTAGATTGAGTTTTCTTTCCTTGCTTGTGATTGCTAGCATGACTTACTGCTTTATATAATACATGTTACTTGATTTATCTGATTTGATTTTGTAATATGTATTATTGGCACGAATCTGAATTGATTCTCGATCAGCAGTAAGATGATCGGAGGAGAGATTGAATTGAAACAGATGTGTTGGATTGGGCTACTAATCCTTTTGAGTTTCTGATATGCCTCCCAGAAGAATCCCAGAACAGGGTAGTACATCGAATCCTCGAATGGATGTAACACCAACTCCAATGGAAACCTTGCTGAAGAGGTTTCAGTCATTCAAACCACCCACTCTGAAAGGTACTGAGACATCGGTCGAGTGTGAGAGTTGGTTAGGTAGTATTGAGTTGCTGTTTGATTCACTGGAGTACAGTGATGAGCACCGGATTAAATTGATTGGACACCAGTTGCTTGATGTTGCACAAAGCTGGTGGGTTACAATGAAGAGGGCCTTGGAGCAACGAGGTACGATTATTACTTAGGATGTATTTAAAACTGAGTTTTATCAGAGATTTTTCCCAATATCGTACAGAAAGGACAAGGGGGCGGAGTTTGCCAATTTGAGACAGGGTCAGCTGAACATTGAAGAATATGTGACCAAGTTCTCGACCTTGTTGAAGTTTGCTCCACATGTGGCTGGAAATGACGAAGCCGTTGCCGATCAGTTAATCAATGGCTTGAATCCCGATATTTTTACATTGGTGAACACAGGGCGACCCAATAACTTTGCTGATGCCATGAATAGAGCAAAGGGCGCTGAAGCGGGCCTGATAAGGCAGAGAGGAGCTGAATTTGTTCCTCCAGTGTCGAGACCACAGCAACCACTTCCTCGATTCGTGAGTGGCAGTAGCAGTGGTGGAAAGACCGATTTTTTGAAGGCTAGAGGAAAGCAGTTTAAGAAGTCTGTCGGCAGTTCTTCTAGCTCTAGTGGTTCTCAGCAGAGTTATACAGGCGTTTACTGCGGAAATTGTGGAGGGAGACATTCCACTGAGCAATGCCAAGGAGTACTTGGTAGCTGCCACTTCTGCAAGCAACAGGGACATTTTGCCAGAGTGTGTCCACAGAGGGGTTCCCAAAGATCCCAGGGAACCGAACCATCTGGATCAGCGGCCCAGTGGAGTAGACGATCAGCTGCCGTTCCTTCATTTCAGCCAGCACCATCTCAGTCACAGCAGAGGCCAGGAGGAAGCCAGACAGTGGGCCAGCCTCCTAGACAGCAGGCCAGAGTATTTGCTTTGACCGAGGAGCAGGATCAGGAAGCATCAGATGATGATGTTGCAGGTAACTGATTTGTTTGATTATCCTGCATATGTATTGAGGGATATCGGTGCTTCACATGCTTTTAGTTCTGAGAGATTTGCATTGATGCATGCATTATCTGTTGAGTCTTTATTTACTGTAGTAGTGTCTCTTTCCTTGAGAAAAGATCTTGTATCAGTGATTTCTGTTAGATCTTGTATACTACAGTAGGATGAGAATGAGATCGAGTTAGATCGTGTGGTAGCTTGCATTGTACTGGTGTTCTATGATTTTAGAACTGCATTACTGATATTGATATGCTAATCAAGTACATAGCCACCATAGATTAATTCCAGAAGATGGTGAGAATTAAACCTGAGATGATCAAGAAATGAATATTGTACGATAAGAATTCTAGACTGAGAATTCCTTTGATATTCGTACTAGCTATGACTCAATTATTACAGAAAGGAGCAGAGTAACTCCTTATGTATTCAGTTGATTTACTGAAGTTGAGTCTATCATTGGCTGATTTACCAATGATAAGAAAGTGTTAGTGTTTTCCCCAGATAAGACTCCAGATCTAATTTCAGAGAGATTGATTTTAGTCTTGATTAGACATCAGAAACTGCTAAAATTTTGAATCCTGATTTAGACAGATTGTATTCAGGATGTGTTATATCTGAAGATGATATATGTGTTGATTTTAGCAGAGTTAAACCGTGATTAGTCAGTTGAGGTTGACATCGGTGTCAGATATTTGTGGTTTATGAGTGCAGCAGATCAGTATTGACGAGTGATGTTTGAATCTGATTGAATATTGATGATATTCAGAATAAGTGGTTGAGACAGATAGTAGACAATAAAGATTGTATTGTACAGTCCGAACCAGAGTTGATTTCGAATTGATAGCAGTTTAAAAAGCTGATTAGAATATTTAGAACTCAATATCGATAGTCAGAACAGAGTGTCGATCAGAGTAACAGATACGTGATTTTGTATTTTGTATGAGATTGATTTTTCTGTGATGTCAGATGTGTCAGAATTGTACAGCAAAGCTTGATATTGATAGTCAGAGCCGAATACCAGGTAGGTATTTCCTCTTTAATTTATGTAATTAACTGATTTGTGTATATCAAATAGTTCGAATCAGAAAGAACAGATATTGTTAGAAGCTTACAGTCATGGATTCAGTGTTCAGTCTGATGACTGAGACTGTATTATATTCGAACAGATAGTGGTGATATAGACAGATGAGATCAGTTATAACAGAATTGTATTGAAATGTTGGCAGAAATTGTACTGATATGTCTAAATTGCTAACAGAAAAGATAGAAAGATAGAAATCAGAAGATTATTACAGATTTTGTATAGTTCTGAACAGAAATGGGAGTACATTTCTATGGCTTCCGTAATGAAATTACCGCCATTTTCTTTAGATCATGATGTGATATGATTATGATTGACAGATTATTCAATCTATATCTATCAGTTTGTACCAGATTACGTACAAACAGAACCAGATGACATAGATCAATGTCAAAGAAATAGTCAGATTGACGAGAATGCAAGAATTAGATGATATCAGATTGTGATTTTGACGGAGTTGTACTTGTGATAGATTATATCATAAGCTCTCTTGTGCAGATTTATTACAGATTGACAGATAGTCAGAGTATATTATCAGATATTGACAGATAATTGTAGAGCTTTGGTACTGGATGTTAGTACTAGTTGATATAGATTATTTGATTGCATGACAGTAGCTATCAAGATAGTTCAGAATGGACAGATTTAAGACACCAACGTTGGATAATAACGATTGGTAATTGAAGATGAAGATTGATTATGTTCTAGATTGGAATAAACAGATAGGATAACAACTACAGAGGGTATTGTTCTGTTATAGATTGCAGATTGGCATATACGGATATTGTATAGCCAGTAATGCAGGATTGATTCGACTAGAACGAGTTGAAGAAGGATTATGATATTATAATTCTTGACTTCTGATTCCAGACCAGAATCAGAGCTTGATCAAAGAAAATACCTCAGAATGATGTTAGTAAAACGAGTTTGGATGTTAAACTCTGTTATTCATTTCTTCTAATAGATTTGGATTGCTTGTGGAGAGTTCGAGGACGAACTCAGATCTAAGAGGGGGAGAAATGTAATGCCCGAGAATTAATCACTGTTAATCAAGGATTATTGACTTATAATCTAACGTGATTACGAAATGACCAACAGAGACACGATTTAAGATAATGTGTGGCCATTTATTTTAATTTCAGAGTGTGTTGCCGAACCAACACTGCACCCGCGCCCTTGCATGTACCGCACCCGCGGTGCATGGACAGAAATTTGGTCAGTTTTTCCGAAGGGTCACCGCACCCGCGGTGTTAGCAGGGACCGCACCCGCGGTGCAGTACCGCACCCGCGGTCTCGACAGGTACCGCACCCGCGGTCATGCAATTCCAGAATTGATAAGATTGTCGAAGCTTGAGCGCACCCGCGGTTTTACACCTACCGCACCCGCGGTGCAGCGTGTTTTGCTAAAATTGTGCCACCTCGTCGAATTCATGCATGGATATATATAAACGAAATCCTTCAGAATGATTCAGCCAAAATTCAGAGAAAGGGTCGAATCTTTGGCACAGAAAATCCTTACGCCTTTTGCGAGAAATCCGTCCGTCTGATTTTAAATCTGACTTCAGTATCGAGTTCCTAGCAACGTAGGCTACAACTGGACGTAAGTGTTACTACGTTTTGACATGCTTTGGAATTATGATATTGTCAGAATTGAATACACGTCATATATGTTGTTCTTGACATGTTAGACAGAGTAGAATCGAAGTCAGATTAAGAAACAGACTGAATATGAACTTGTTATGATTTCAGAATAAGATTGAATAAGAATTGATATCCAGATTGAGTGGTGATCGATTATGGGATATTAGAATTGATATCTGACTGATATGATAGGGCTGGATATATTAAGATTATGATGTTATGTTGTTGAAACAGAATTTGATTGAATTCTGTTTGTATCCAGTATTAATTGAGTGGTGTATTGATACCATACCCTCAATATTGTTGTAGTCAGACTGAGTATTGACAGGCTTGGGGTTCGAGACTTCGACAGAGCCAGAATATCAGAAAGAAAGGTATAAATTAATGTTGAGTTGGGATTGCACAACTCGAGTGAGGTTTGACTCGAGTTTCCCTAAATCACATACTTTTACTTATTGCATTGATATTTGCAATTAATCAGACTTATGATTGTAGTTTATTGATTTATAGCTACTGTGTGATAAGATTGATATTTGTAGCTTATTGATTTATAGCTACTGCATGTAATGACTGCTGACTCGCTAGTCATTGACTGATTTGCTTAGATACTGACTGTATGTATGGATTACTGAGTCGTTGAGTCATAGGCTGATTCGCCTAGTCACCGGCTGATTCGTCGGGTTATTGACTGATTCGTCTAAACTTAAGCTGATTTGCTTAATTACAGGCTGATTCGTCTGATTATTGGCTGATTCGCCTAATTACCGGCTGATTCGTCGGGTTATTGACTGAGTCGTCAATTCTGCGGCTGATTCGCCCAGACACTGATATATGAATTATATCGATGCCGTTTAGGGATTGATTCATTCCTATCGACTGAGATTCGATATAATACCTATATTCAGACATCGGGATCCCTAGGTTAGAGTTGAGTCGAGCCTGAGACGACGTGTCAGTTGAGTCGAGTCTGAGATGACGCGTCGGTTGAGTGGAGTCTGATATGACATGTTGATTTACATTGTTTATGCCATTCATGATTATTGAATGTTTGATATTGATTTATGTATTCTGATTTGATACAGGTTAAGAATATGTCTTATATATGCTTTCGTATATGCTTTTATATGATTGCATGTTTACATTGTTTATACTGGGATATTTATATCTCACCGGAGTTATCCGGCTGTTGTCTTGTTTTGTATGTGTGCATGACAACAGGTGGGGCTGGATCAGGGTCAAGAAGAGGATGAGAGATGACGAGTTTAGCGTGGTGATTCCGGACTTGGTAGAGATAGGGTTAGACACTTGATATTAGTTGTTAAACCCTAGTTGAATAAATATATGTTGTACAGGACTTGTACGTTTATACTGAGATGTATGTTCATGTTTAATATGTAATTTGAGTAAATTACATTACGTTTCCGCTTGTATTTAAAAAAAAAAAATTTAGACCCTGTTTTATAATTGATTAATTAGTCCCAAACATGATTAAGAACTTGATTTGCGTCCGGGTCCCCACACTTTTTGGCAAACAGGTAACGAAGAGCTGCATGGTCAGTAAAAACGGTTACCTTGGTGCCAATGAGATATGTTCTGAATTTGTCGAATGCAAACACCACTGCTAGCATCTCTTTTTCAGTAGTTGTGTAATTTTGTTGGGCTGCATTGAGTGTACGACTTGCATAGTAGATGACTTTAAACATCTTGTCTCGCCTTTGTCCCAATGATGCTCCCACAGCATAGTCGCTAGCATCGCACATGAGCTCAAAGGGCTCCTTCCAATCAGGTACTATCATGATGGGTGCTGAAATCAGTGCTGCCTTGATTTTGTTAAATGCCTGCAAACAGTCATCGTCAAAAAAAAATGTAGAATCTTTCTCTAATAAATTACATAAAGGTCTAGTAATTTTAGAGAAATCTTTAATATAACGACGATAAAACCCAGCATGTCCCAAGAAGCTTCTTATTCCTTTCACATTCTTCGGCGGTGGAAGATTTTCAATTGCCACAACTTTGGCCCTGTCAACTTCTATTCCTTTAGCTGAAATTTTGTGGCCAAGAACAATACCTTCTGGAACCATGAAGTGACATTTTTCCCAATTCAGAACTAGATTCTTAGCCTGACATCTCTGCAAAACAAGCATTAAATTTTGCAAACAATGATCAAAAGATGTACCAAATACAGAAATGTCATCCATAAAAACCTCCATTATTTCCTCAACCATGTCAGAAAATATGGCCATCATACACCTCTGAAAAGTAGCAGGTGCATTGAATAGTCCAAATGGCATTCTCCTGAAAGCAAATGTACCGTAAGGGCAAGTGAAGGTAGTCTTCTCCTGATCCTCCGGTGGTATGACAATCTGATTGTAACCTGAATAGCCATCTAGAAAGCAATAATAATGATAACCACCAACTCTATCAAGCATCTGGTCAATAAATGGAAGTGGGAAATGATCTTTCCTAGTAGCATCATTCAATTTCCTGTAGTCTATGCATACTCGCCAACCAGTCACTGGACGAGTTGAAATCAATTCATTGTTCTCATTTTTCATTACAGTTATTCCTCCCTTCTTAGGCACTACTTGTACTGGTGAAACCCA
Organism: Primulina eburnea; assembly: GCF_022965805.1. Taxonomy (NCBI): domain Eukaryota; kingdom Viridiplantae; phylum Streptophyta; class Magnoliopsida; order Lamiales; family Gesneriaceae; genus Primulina; species Primulina eburnea. The sequence goes on from NW_027331522.1 coordinate 107,505, forward strand.
TGAGCTATCAGATATAGCATAAATAACACCAGCATTTAACAATTTTAATACCTCAGCCCTCACAACCTCTTTCATTGCAGGATTAAGCCTTCTCTGATGATCAACATAAGGTGAATATGACTCCTGCATCAAAATTTTATGCATACAAACAGTAGGGCTAATTCCCCTTATATCAGCAATTGTCCATCCCAGAGCAGATTTAAATTCTCTCAACACCCTCAACAATTTTTCTTTTTCAGTACAAGTAAGAAAAGAAGAGATGATTACTGGATATGTTGAATTTTCACCTAAAAATGCATAACAGAGGTGACTTGGAAGTTCCTTCAATTCAGGGGATACTTTTGGTACCTCTATACTTGCATCTTCAAGTAGTTCTACATTATGCACATCAATCTTTTCTTTAGGCAATGTATCGAGAACAAGTAACTCCTCTTGCACGTCCCAATCATCTTCATCCAGTATAGACACGGATTCCAACAAGCATCTCTCCAAGGAATCTTTCGTCAATCTACCTGCACCAACATGAGATACACATGAATCAATTACATCAATACTATTACAAGTACTTACCTCATTTGGTTCTTTGATTGTGTTGTAGATGTTGAACATGACTTCTTCTCCACCTACTCTCAATGTAAGCTCACCCTTGTGCACATCAATCAAAGCTTTTCCGGTTGCCAAGAATGGCCTTCCAAAGATAAGTGGAGTGTCCTGATCTTCTTCCATATCTAAAATGACAAAATCAGCAGGAAATATAAATTTGTCTACCTTTACCAGAACATCCTCCACTATTCCCCGTGGATATGTAAGTGATCTATCCGCCAGCTGCAGGGTAATAGTGCTAGGCTTCACCTCGCCAAGCTCTAAAGTCCTGTAAATAGAAAAAGGCATTAAATTAATACTGGCACCTAAATCACATAAAGCTTTATTTATTCTAGAACCACCAATAACACAAGGAATAGTAAAACTCCCTAGATCTTTGAGTTTCTGTGGTAGTTTCTTTTGGTGTATGGCGCTACACTCCTCGGTCAACTTAACTGTCTCAAACTCATGCAACTTCCTTTTCTTTGACATCACATCTTTGATGAACTTTGCATAGTTTGGCATTTGCTCCAAAGCATCGGCAAATGGGATGTTGATATGAATCTTCTTGAAGATCTCCAAAAATTTGGCAAATTGCTCATCCAATTTCTTCTTTTTAAACCTCTGTGGATATGGAAGTATTGGCTGAAATACCGGAGGTTGTTCAACTTCAACTTTGGATCCCTCAATTTCAACTTCTTCAACAGTCACCTCTTTTTCATCCTTTTCATTGGAATTTTTACCCTCAAGTTCTTTTCCACTTCTCAAAGTCACAGCTTTGCATTGCTCCTTTGGATTCACTTCAGTGTTACTTGGAAACTGACCTTTATTTTGATCTTTCAATGCATTAGCCAATTGACCAATCTGTGTCTCCAATGACTTCATTGTGGCTCCCATATTTCCCATGTGAGTTTCCATGCCATCAAGACGAGATTCAGTCCTAGCCATTCTTTTACTCGATTCTACAACAAATGTCCCAACTAAATCCTCAAGTGAAGGTTTTCCTTCCCCCTTTGATGCATTGAACCCCGGTGGAGGATTCAACACATTCTTATTATTAGCATATGAAAAATTCTCGTGATTTCTCAAACCCGGATGATAAGTGTTAGGGGGAGGGTTACTTCGATATCCTCCATAACCACCAAAATTCCTATTGTTGATATAATGTGCCTCATCTGGAATATATGGTTCTTCAGTAACAACAGATGCATTTTCAACCTCTGATGTACTAGCCTTGTTCATTGCTGCAATTTGAGTTGTTAAAGTTGAAACTTGAGCTGTGAGTGATGTAATAGGATCTATGGCATAAATCCCAGCTTGCTTCTTCACTCCTGATCTTTCAGTCGGCCACTGATAACTGTTAATGGTCATCTGTTCAAGCAAATCATATGCTTGATCGGGTGATTTGGCAAATATTGTGCCACCAGCAGCTGCATCAACAGTGCCTCTTGTTTGTCCATTCAAACCATTGTAAAATAATTCAATCTGTACCCAATCTTCAAAACCATGGTTTGGACACCTTCTCAGCAACTCCTTATACCGTTCCCATGCCTCATATAGTTGCTCAAAATCAGTCTGCCTAAAAGTACTTATCTCGATTTTCAACTGTGCAGACTTTGCAGGTGGGAAATATTTTGCAAGAAACTTAGTTGCTAAATCCTGCCATGTAGTGATACTCCCCAAAGGAAGCGATTGGAGCCATCCTCTTGCTTGGTCCCTAAGAGAAAAAGGAAACAGACGCAATCGAATTATATCATCAGAAACACCATTTATTTTTACCGTGTCAGTAATTTCAAGGAATGTTCTGAGATGTAAATGAGGATCTGCAGTAGCGGCTCCCCCAAACTGATTCTGTTGAACCATGTTTATCAACGCAGGCTTGAGCTCAAAGTTGTTTGCATTAATTGTTCCTCGTGCTATGCCCGAATAATGAGCATTCAGTACCGGCCTAAAATGATCTCGGATGGGTATTGCAGGGGGTGGATTTTCATTGTCTCTGTTTTCAGCCATTGCTAGAATCTCTTCTCTTCTTGCCTTTCTTAACCTTCTTGCGGTCCTTTCGATCTCAGGATCAAAGATAAGCAAGTCAAGATTTTGCGATCTTCGCATGCACTGTCAAACAAAGACAATAAATAAATCAGTGTTTAATGTAGTATAATAAAAATATCTCTAAATTAAAATCTAGACTAATTGGTAACAATACTAATATAAATTCAAATTTTACACTCCCCGGCAACGGCGCCAAAAACTTGTTGCGTGTTTTCTTTAATGCTCGCAAGTGCACGACGTCAAATTATAGTAAAATGTAATTTCGAGTACAAGTGTCGATCCCACGAGGAATGTATTTCTAAATTCATATTAATGCTTGTAATTAAAATAGTCTCGATTTTATTTAGTATATTCACTTACCAATGACTATAATTGAAAATAAATTTAATTGTAGCAACAAACAGATTTGAACAATGGAATAAAAGATCTAGAGGTCCGACTTCACGCAACTATCCACCATGTACTATTTCGTGTAGCTATATTATAATTGTCCTTCTTATTCATTAACCAAGAATTCTATAATTATCTACTCCCTCTCCCGAGTGCTAAATAGATACTAATTATCTAACAAAAGATTGTAACATCCCTGTCAACAATCTAAAATTAAATAACACAATAAGCACTAAATTTTTTTTATAGCTTCAGTAGAAAGATATATCCTCCCGAACTATATAAATACTACCGATGTATTTTTCCCTTTCATGATTATAAATTTCCTTTTCCAAGTGATAATTTATAACATACAAATCATTCAAGATATGGCCAATAAAATAAAAGCATTAAGATTGGAAAAACACAAATGAACAATAAAGACAACTTATATAGCATAAATCATGAATCTCAACACATGGTTTCTAGTTTTGTTCCATCATCCCTCTAGAATTAAAATTTAGTTCATAATAATAAAAATAACACAACAATACATGAATCTTAAACAAGACATATCAACTAAAAGTAAAAATAAAGAAAGAAAGAACTTAGAACAAGAGTTTTGGAGTGTATGAAGTTTTTGTCCAAAGATGTGCAAGAACTTGTTGAAGATGATGATTTTGATCTTCAACTCTTTTCTTTGTAGCCTCCACCCTTTTCCTAGCTTCTCTCCTCTACCCTAGATGATGAAAAAGAGACCCTTTTATAGTCTTGACAAGATATCCCACGTAGCACACCATTTTCCCCTTCTTTTCTTCAAAGTCCACAAAGTTTCACAATTTCCGGAATGGTGTTTGTGCATGACCGCGGGTGCGGTGGTATAAGGACCGCGGGTGCGGTGCCCTTTCGACGAAAACTCCTCCTGCTCTTCTCGTGAGACCGCGGGAGCGGTGCTAGCATGACCGCGGGTGCGGTCATGCCTCGAAGAACAGCGCGGGTGCGGTCATGCCTCGGAGAACAGCGCGGGTGCGCTCTTGTGAACACCGCGGGTGCGGTGTTGCTTCATGTATCGTTGTCCTTTGCACCTTCTAATTCATCACTATATCACTCCAAACTCTCATTTCTACTATTCCAAACTACAATAACAAAAACAACAACATATCAAATAAAACCTGCTCAAGAATCACAAAATTCCAAGTTAAAAACAAGTAATAAAAGTACAATAAATTGCACTTATCAAGATCTATCTTAGAGAATTTGTAGCTCCCTACAACTGATCAAACAAGTCCTCGATCCTTGGAAGTGGGTATTTATTCTTGATCGTTACCTTGTTCAGTTCTCGGTAATCGATACACAACCTCATGCTCCCATCTTTCTTCTTTACAAAGATCACTGGTGCTCCCCATGGTGAGAAACTAGGACAGATGAATTCCTTGTCTAGGAGCTCCTGGATCTGCTGCTTGAGCTCTGACATCTCATCTGGAGCTAAATGGTACGATGCCTTAGAGATTGGCATGTGCCTGGCACAAGTTCGATGGCAAACTCCACCTCTCTCCCTGGTGGAAGGCCTGTGACGTCAATAGGAAAAACGTCAGGAAAATCTCTGACTACTAGTACATCAGATAAAGTGGGTGAGTCAGGCGCTGAAACAATGCTGGCCAAGAAGGTCTGACAACCTTTGTGAATAAGTTTCTGTGCCTGCATGCAAGAGATCATGCGAGGGAAACTCTTCCATCTATCCGGCTCGAAGAGAAATTGCTCCATATCCAACGGTATTTCCAACACTGACCTTTTCTGAAAGTCAATACGAACTCTGTTCTTCGTCAGCCAGTGCATTCCCAAGATGATATCAAATTCTGGCAAGGAAAACACAATCAGATAGGCATACACTAGGTGGCCCTGCAGTTCAAGATCAATGTCTCTAACCACGCTAGTAGCTGATAATTCTTCCCCTGATGGGACTGTCAGTGAACAGCTCACGTCGAGTCCAATAGACTTCACGTCCAGATGATTAGCGAACAACTCCGAAATAAAAGAGTGAGTGGCCCCTGAATTTATCAAGGCCTTCGTGGCTACTTTTTATGAAAATATTTCCAGTCAACACGATCGTGCATGGGTTCGCCTCCTCTGCCTGCATGGCGAACACACTCCCCTGGGCCGGCTGCCTCCACTGTGGGAACTCCTTCAACATATGTTCGCTCTGATCCCAATAAACACTGTCCCGGATGCTGGCGATGGCACTTCGGGCACAATGGATACTCATCGGGCTTTTTTGGAGCCTTCAGTTGAGAAATAGGACCCTTGCCTTTCGGCAGTCCCTGAAATGGCCTTTTTCCTTGCTGCCTCTGGAAAGGCCTCTTAAACTGGGGTCGCTTCTGTTGCTGCTGCTGAGGTGCCTGATAGGGCCTCTTGCCCTGCCTATCGACCTCAATGTTTCTCTGGTCATGCTCTGCCGCCAAAGTTCTCGACACGACAACTACATAATTCGTAGGACCAGCAACTCTCACATCACGGTGCAAGAACGGTCGTAACCCATCAATAAAATGAATCAGCTTCTCTCGGGTATCATTTGCAATTAGGGGTACAAAGTGACACCCCCTCTCAAACTTCCTCACGAACTCAGATACGCTGCTGTCTCCCTGACGCAACGTCATAAACTCCCTAGTCAGTCTGGATTGTAATTCCTCAGTGAAGTACATGGAGTAAAAGACCTCCTTAAAGCCATTCCATGACAGATTCTGCAGATTCACCGACACAGACGCTCTCTCCCACCACAGCCTGGCGTCCCCTGTCAACAAAAACGTGGCACATCTAAATCTGCCCACATCCTGCAGCTCCATGAAAGCAAAAATCACATCGATGGACTTAATCTATCCTTCAGCTATCATCGAGTCAGTTGTCCCCGAGAACTCCTTTGGATCCATCCTCTTAAACCTTTCGTAGACTGCCTCTGGCCTGGGCCTTGCCCCTGTGTCCACGGTTGTGGTGACCCGGACGCTAATTCATTTCTTAATCATCTTTGGGAATAAATGGATCATTTAAATAAACTAAGTCTAATTTTTTTAAAAATACATAAGTGCGGAACATAAGATAATTCATTGTATATAAACATCAAAAGTAAAGTACAAGTCTTGTACAACATACATTCATATCAACTAAGGTTCAACCACCATACATCCAGTGCTGAAACCTATTCTACTTCTGGGTCCTGATCTTCACGCTAAACTTGATCTCTCATCCTCTTCTCGACCCTGATCCTGTCACACCAGTTGTCATGCACACATACAAACACAACAACAGCCGGATAACTCCGGTGAAAATATAATTCCAGTATAAACAAAGTATACATGCATTTCATATAAACATATACAAAAGCATATAACAGTTATCAATAACATGTATCAAGTCTGAAAACATGAACGATATAAAACTATAAATCAAACTCATATCTCTGACTCGACTCTGATCTAGTCTTCTCTAGGGATCCCGGTTCCCAGATATTGGTATATTATATCGAATCTCTGCAATAGAAGTCGATCTACTCCTAAGCAACATCGATATAACCAAACATCCAATGTCTAGGCACCTCTGCCCAAGACTTGGCACCTCTGCCAATGACTCATTCTCAATATATATCTCCTTTTCTCTGTTATTCTATAGACTTATAGAATAAGAATATACATTCAAGTAATACAAAGGTATTTGTTGGAAATTTTCAAGTTCTCAATCTTGATTTTGATGATAACAAAACTTGTTAAATGTGTTACTAATGATCTACCTTAGTTTTGCAGCATTTAGGAACACCTACGAGTTGTTTACATCGCAAAACTGAAGACCCAACAGATCGCTCAAAATGAATCAGTTCAACTGGCTACGACATTTGAGCAGTACGGCTGATTGACCAGTTGATAGGTAATTCAGCAGGAAAACCTCAGAAGCCTGGCCAGTCGGAAGAGTGTTCAACTGATTAAGAAACCCAGCTGATCAGTCTAACTGAACGAGTGTAAAATCAGTTCAACTCACGAGTCAACTGATTTCACCAGCCCAACTGAAAGATCAGTTCAAACTGACCAGTTCGAAGCATCAGTTAGAATACTTCAGTTATGGACGATGATAGATTCCTTCGAGTGGATTCCAGCTGTGTAAGAAGATACAAAGCCATTGTCCAGTCAAAGGACAATGATGGACGTTGCATCAGAGCATTAAAGACAAAACGCTTCAGATAGACAGTCAAAAAGACGAGACACATAGTCCAAGAAGACGATTCAAATGCAACAGATACAATAGCTGCTCAATTAATTCGTTCAAACAAACCAATCGGGCACCTATGCAACAACTCCTTATGCCTCTCCCATGCCTCGTAGAGCTGCTCAAAGTCAGTTGCCTGAAGGTATTGATCTCAATCTTCAACTGTGCAACTTTGCAGGGGGAAAATATTTTGACAGAAATTTCGTTGCCAACTCTTGCCACGTTGTGATGCTCCCCAGCGGCAATGATTGGAGCCATCTTCTAGCTTGGTCCCTAAGAGAAAAAAGAAACAAGCGCAGTCGAATAATATCATCAGAATAAATTGCATCAATCAAACTTCGATTCAATTATTCCTAATAAAAATCTAAGTTTCATTGATAAATGCAAACAATGTTCTTACCTAAGCCTCGCTAAAGTTATACGTCTTCCGTACGATATAAACATTTAACGATGTGTCTCTAATGATCTATATTCCTAGTCCTCTCTTGAGTTGTAGAATTAATCAGACAACAAACGATTTATGGCTAGTAAATTGCAGTGAAATAAATGTAGAGAACAAAATTAAAGACAAATGGAATTCAATCATCAAAATATCCACATCAAATCATCGTATAGACAAAGCTACGTCAACCTCTAGAAAGGAAATTTAGTTCATCACGGAATCCAAGCAAAGACAAGACATATTGATAGTTTTAAACATCGCTACACAATGAAATAAAGAAGCGAAGGAAAAGATAAAAAATCCGAAGTGTCGTCTCCATCCCCAGATCCGTCGTTCTTTGTATTTGTGATTGTTCTTCGCACTCTGAATCTTCGTCTCGTGTGTGTTTTCGCTTTCTCGTGTCTCTCTTTTCTCCAATGACGGCCCTCCCTTTTTCTGACCTAGCGGCGCGTTTTATAAATTTTCTGGACATTGCGCGTGAAGTAACGCGACCGCGCGCGTCTTTCTGTCCTTGGCTCATGTCTGTGTGCGCGCAATTGCGCGTGATATGGCGCGGCCGCGCACGCGCCTCTGTCTATCTTCTGTCATTTCAGAGCGCGCGGGTGCACGTGAAGTGGCACGACCGCGCGCAACTCTCTGGTCGATGTCTTGCATGTATGCGCGCGTGGCTGCGCGTGAAAAGGCGCGGCCGGCGCGCACCTCTGTTCGATGGTGTGCACTTCTTGGTGTGTTATCTTGCATCTTTTCACTATTTTCCTCAACTCCTGCAGTTACAGCAAAAACGAACAAAAACCGCATAATTCCATTCGAAACTAACATAATTCAAAATGGATTCTTATATAAATTAAGTGCAAATCTTGCACTTATCAGTTAGTCAGTTTACACAAGCTAAAATATTTTCTAACATTTCAGTTTTCTTTATGAAGGATTAGTTCGAGTTTCTTCCGCTTGGTTTAAAACCAAACTCGATTTAATTAATCGGTGTTAATATTCTTAGAACACGAGCTATTGAAGCTCATCGAAGGTTGTTGTATGCGAAATTCCTTCGAAGGCGCTAACACACACGATCCATCAGTTGGTATCAGAGCGGGTTGTTCTTAGAAGAACATTTTAAAAAAATTGTGTTTTAAAAGGTATTACTCTAATATAGTTTTAAAAGCTATTGAAAACGTTTTATACGATTTTAAAAACTATTTGAAAATATTTACATGTCGCTCTTTGGTAAAGAGTTGAGAGGATTGGTCCTGCAACTTTTGTTATGGCCACTTCTCTAATTTCTTAACCTCGGAGATCTTAATCAGCTTGCAGGGGACTGAGGAACATCTGCAAAGATGAACATCTGAATTTCTCACTGAACAAGAAATCAGTTGCAAACCTACCAAGTCAGTTGTTCTTCAGATGAAACTCATATATGTTGGGATGTTGGTCGATTCTATCACCAGCTGAACTCCACGTGAGCCTAGTCAGAGTTTGCTCAACCAGTTGGTTAAGCACAGAGGACAAGTTCAAAGCAGTTTTACTCGTTTCTCTAGCAAATTGAACTCACAAATGATGAAGCAGTTCAAGAAGTCAAGACAACCAACCGATGGTATATCCAGTTCTGTCACAAAAACCAACTGATATCTGATGTAATTTAAAATATGCTATTGTTGTAGCAATTTTTCTTTTCTCAACTGATGTATGTACTCATATATAAATACATGGAAGTTTATTCAAATAAAACATCATGATTATTCAGTTATATCTCGTTGTGATTGAATAGATATTCTCGGTTTTCTTGTCTATAATACTTGAATGATTAAATGACTAATTAAATAATTCTCAAATACGGGATTTTATTCAGTTCCTGAGGGGGAGCTTTTTTTTTACTGAAAACATGTATTAAAATACAGTTACTCTCTCAGTCAACTGATAAATACAGTCTTAAATTTTTTTTCTTTTCTAATCAGTTTTAAAATATTTTTTCAGTTGCTAAGGGGGAGCTTTCGACAATTTGAATGTATTAACTCTTAAACTGAATATATTGCGCTTAACTGCTCAAGTTTTGTAACCATCAAAAAGGGGGATATTGTTGGAACTTTTCAAGTTCGCAATCTTGATTTTGATGATAACAAAACTTGTTAAATGTGTTACTAATGTTCTACCTTAGTTGTGCAGCATCTAGGATCACCTACGAGTTGTTTACATTGCAAAACTGAAGACCCAACTGATCGCTCAAAATGAATCAGTTCAACTGGCTACGTCATTTGAGCAGTACAACTGATTGACCAGTTGATAGATAATTTAGCAGAAAAACCTCAGAAGCCTGGCCATCCGGAAGAGTGTTCAACTGATGAAGAAACCCAGCTGATCAGTCTAACTGAACGAGTGTGAAATCAGTTCAACTGACGAGTCAACTGATTTCACCAGCCCAACTGAAAGATCGGTTCAAACTTACCAGTTCTAAGCATCAGTTAGAATCCTTCAGTTATGGACGATGATAAATTCCTTCGAGTGGATTCCAGCTGTGCTAGAAGGTACAAAGCCATTGTCCAGTCAAAGGACAATGATGGACGTTTCATCAGAGCATTAAAGACAAAACGCTTCAGATGGACAGTCAAAAAGACGAGACACATAGTCCAAGAAGACGATTCAAATGCAACGGATACAATAAATGAGTCTCACTGTACGAACAGCTTCCTCCGCCTCTATAAAGAGAAGATCGGTGAAGACTCAAACAATAGGGGGAGCACATATACAATACTAGAGAGAAAAGGGCACGCTCAATTGCATATCAGCTTTCAGAAGCACTTAAGCCCAGAGAGAATTCTACATTGTTGTATCTCCTTAATTTAGAAGCCACTTTCCCTCAGTGTGTGAGAACATTCTTGTTCAGTTCTCACACACATACTCACTCTCAAAACCACCCAAATACAGTCTTGCACAAAGACGTTAAACTTGTGTATGTAGTCTTTCTCACATAGACGTTAAATAAGTGTTGACTGAAAGTGTTGTTTTCAGTCGTAGCTAGGAGTTCAGTTTAGGCAGTAGATAAGTCCTAACTGAGTGGGCTTGTACACGTAGTTGTATAAATCAAAGTCTTATAGTGTATCCTATCCGTGGAGATAGAAGAGGTGACGTAGGAGCAGTTGAAGTCTCCGAATATCCATAAACATATCTTGTGTATTTAACTATCGCTTTAAAATTGTTTTGATTAGTTAGAGTGTTCGTGTTCAGTTGTTACCATAACTGAAATACAAGAATTCAAAAACTAATATGTGTTCTTTCAGTTAGTAAATTCACACAAGCTAAAATATTTTCTAACATTTCAGTTTTTTTACGAAGGATTACTTCGAGTTTCTTCCGCTTGGTTTAAAACAAAACTCGATTTAATTCATCGGTGTCAATATTCTTAGAACACGAGCTATTGAAGCTCATCGAAGGTAGTTGTGTGCGAAATGCCTTCGAAGGCGCTAACACACACGATCCGTCAGTATTAAAACAATAACAAACAAGTATGTGATTTTGGGCAACTCAAGTCAAATCTAACTCGAGTCGTATCTCCCCGGTTAACATTGATTTATACATTTCTTTTGTCGATCTGACAAAGTCGAAGTCTTGAATTCGAAGCTGTCAATACTCAATTGGCAATGACATTATTGAGGAGTGTAATATCAATATTCTATTCAAACAAGACATCTCAATCTTATCAAATTCTGACGGCATAACGGTACAATCTCGAAATACCGGTAATACAAAATCAGTATATAACCATCCACAACTCATAATCAATCAATAACACAATCTGATGTCAAATCTGTATAATCTCAATCAAATCAAATCTGAAAAATCATAACAATTTCATACGGTATCCGTTCTTCAATCCGGTTTCGATTATACGATGTCTAAATACTCAGGAACACATAATATCAATCAAACTCTGATTCCTTCAATCTCATATTTTCGAATCATAAAAAACATAAGAAAAATTACGTCCATGTGGAGTCATTGACGAGAGGATCACAGAAATAACCTCGGATAAAAATTCTAACGGTCGGATTTTACACAAAATCAAATTTCTATAAGATGAAGAACCTTGAAGCAAGCCCTAGAATTCTCTCCGTTTCTTCCTTGAAATCTGAAGGAAATGAAGGAAGTTCTATCAAATATGCATGCCAAGGATGTAATGCCCGAGATTTATTTGCTGTTAATTGGCGATTATTAATTATGATTTGATATGATTATGAAGGATCGTTCCGAGACGCGATTTGAGGTTTCTTTTGAGATTTGATGTGGAGGACAGTACTACTCGCGCACATGCGTGATATGATGCACGCACATGCGCGAAATGGACAGAAGACCTCGTGCATATGCGCGAAGTGAGTGCGCGCATATGCGCGAGGCCAAGAGGAAGACACACAGTTAGCCAGCCTCCTAGACAGCAGGCCAGAGTATTTGCTTTGACAGAGGAGCAGGCTCAGGAAGCACCAGATGAAGTTGTTGCAGGCAACTGTTCTTTATGTGGTTACCCTGCATATGTATTGATTGATACCGATGCTTCACATGCTTTTATTTCTGAACGATTTGCATTGATTCATGCATTGCCTGTTGATTCATTATCTGCTGTAGTGTCTGTCTCTTCTCCTTTGGGGACAGGTTTGATATCAGTGAAGTCTGTTAACCATTATAGGCTACAGTATGGCGGGCATGAGATTGAGTTAGATTGTATCGTACTTGGGTTGTCTGATTTTGACTGTATTATTGGTATCGATATATTGACCAAGTACAAGGCTACCGTTGATTGTTCCCACAAGATTGTGAGATTCAAGCCTGAGATGGCTGATGAGTGGAAATTCTACGGTAAGGGTTCTTGAGACAGAATAACTTTGATATCTGCTACGAATATGACTCGATTATTGCAGAAAGGAGCAGAGGGGTTCCTTGTATATTCAGTTGACTTACTGAAATCGAGTCCATCATTGGCGGACTTGCAGTGGTGTATGAGTTCGCTGATATCTTCCCAGATGAGATTCCTGGTTTGCCTCTGATTCGAGAGATAGACTTCATTATTGAATCGGTACCAGGTACAGTTCCGATTTCTAGAGCTCCATACAGAACGGCACCGATAGAACTGAAAGAGTTGAAAGAGCAGTTAGAAGATTTACTGGCCAAGGGGTAATCAGGCCGAGTGTTTCCCCTTGGGGTGCTCCAGTGTTGTTTGTGAGAAAGAAAGATGGTTCGATGAGACTTTGCATTAATTACCGGCAACTGAACAAGGCGACGGTAAAGAACAAATGTCCCTTGCCTCGTATCGATGATTTATTTGATCAGTTGCAGGGTTCTTCGGTATATTCCAAGATCGATCTGAGATCTGGATATCATCAGCTGAGAGTTATAGATTCGGATATCTCGAAGACATCGTTCCGAACTAGGTATGGACATTATGAGTTTATTGTCATGCCGTTTGGATTGACGAATGCTCCAGATGTATTTATGGGTCTGATGAACCATATATTCCATAGATATCTTGATGATTTCGTGATAATATTCATTGATGATATTTTGATTTATTCGAAGAATATGATTGAGCACGCTGAACATTTGAGAACTGTGTTGCGAATTTTGAGGGCTGAAAAATTATATGCAAAACTGTCGAAATGTGAATTCTGGTTGAGACAGGTTGTATTTCGGGGTCATATTATATCCAGAGATGATATTTCAGTTGATCCCAATAAGGTTGAAGCCGTGATCAGTTGGCCGAGACCGACATCAGTGCCAGAGATTCGCAGTTTTATGGGTTTGACAGGATATTACCGACGATTTATTAAAGATTTCTCGAGTATTGCTAAACCGATTACGCATTTGACTCAGAAGAATGCACCATTTGTTGGTCAGAAGACTGTGAGTCCAGTTTTTTGGAGTTGAAGAAGAGACTGACCATTGCTCCGATACTGACTATCCCCTCAGCTACTGGTGACTTTGTTGTTTATTGTGACGCTTCTCACAGGGGATTGCGATTTGTATTGATGCAGCGAGACCATGTTATCTCTTATGCTTCACGACAGTTGAAGCCACACAAGACTCGCTACCCAATTCATGATCTTGAATTGGCTGCCATCGTCTTTGCATTGAATATATGGCGACACTACCTGTACAGTCAGAAGTTTGAGATCTATTCTTATCATAAAAGCCTGAAATATCTATTTTCACAATCAGAATTGAATATGAGACAGCGAAAATGGCTTGATTTGCTTAAAGATTTTGATTGTGAGATCAAGTACCATCCAGGAAAGTCGAATGCAGCAGCTGATGCACTGAGTCGAAAGGTATTTTTTTTACTTATGACTATTGGTGTTTCAAATTTGATAGAATATTGTTGTTTGTTTGCATTGGTATTTGAGACAGATCATAGACTGTTGAGATTATATACTGTTCAAGTCGAACCAGAGCTGATTTTGAGAATTAAAGTGGCTCAGAAAGTTTATCAGAATATACAGAATTTGATATTGATGGTCAGAGCAGGGCATCGATCAGAGTATCAGGTACGTGACAGTGTACTGTATGTGAATAATCGTCTGGTTTTTCCAAATGTTTCAGATCTGAAACTACAGATATTGTCAGAAGCTCACATTAGTCGATTCAGTATTCATCCTGGTGGCAAAAAGATGTACAATGATTTGAAAAGACAATTTTGGTGGAAATAGATAAAAACTGATATTGTTGAGTTTGTATCAAAATGTCTGAATTGCCAGCATGTGAAGGCAGAAAGAAAGAAACCAGGAGGATTGTTACAGAGTTTGTCTATTCATTAATGGAAATGGGATCACATTTTCATGGACTTCGTGACGAAGTTACCGATATCCTCGCGAGGTTGTGATGCAATTTGAGTCGTGATTGTCAGATTGACCAAATCAGCATGTTTTATTCCGTACAAGATGACGTGAAAATTATTTGAAAAGACAGTTTTGGTGGAAACAGATGAAAACTGATATTGTTGAGTTTGTATCAAAATGTCTGAATTGCCAGCATGTGAAGGCAGAAAGAAAGAAACCAGGAGGACTGTTACAGAGTTTGTCTATTTCTGAATGGAAATGGGATCACATTTCCATGAACTACGTGACGAAGTTACCGAGATCCTCCCGAGGTTGTGATGCGATTTGGGTCGTGATTGACAAATTGACCAAATCAGCATGTTTTATTCCGTACAAGATGACGTCAAAATGATTTGAAAAGACAGTTTTGGTGGAAACAGATGAAAACTGATATTGTTGAGTTTGTATCAAAATGTCTAAATTGCCAGCATGTGAAGGCAAAAAGAAAGAAACCAGGAGGACTGTTACAGAGTTTGTCTATTCCTGAATGGAAATGAGATCACATTTCCATGGACTTCGGGACGAAGTTACCGAGATCCTCCCGAGGTTGTGATGCAATTTGGGTCGTGATTGACAGATTGTCCAAATCAGCATGTTTTATTCCGTACAAGATGACGTATCGACATGATCAAATGGCAGAGATTTATGTCAGAGAGGTGGTCAAATTGCACGGAGTGCCGAAGTCGATTGTTTCAGACCGTGATCCTTGATATACATCGCACTTCTGGCAGAGTTTACAGCAGGCTCTAGGTTGTGATGCGAAATGTTTCAGAACTGAAACGACATATATTGTCAGAAGCGCACAATAGTCGATTTAGTATTCATCCTGGTTGCAGAAAGATGTACAATGATTTGAAAAGACAGTTTTGGTGGAAACAGATGAAAACTGATATTTTTGATTTTGTATCAAAATGTCTGAATTGCTAGCATGTGAATACAGAAAGAAATAAACCAGGAGGACTGTTACAGAGTTTGTCTATTCCTGAATGGAAATTAGATCACATTTCCATTGACTTCGTGACGAAGTTACCGAGATCCTCGCGAGGTTGTGATGCGATTTGGGTCGTGATTGACAGATTGACCAAATCAGCATGTTTTATTCCGTACAAGATGACTTACCGACATGATCAAATGGTAGAGATTTATGTCAGAGAGGTGGTCAGATTACACGGAGTGCCGAAGTCGATTGTTTCAAACCGTGATCCACGGTTTACATCGCTCTTCTGGCAGAGTTTACAGCAGGCTCTAGGTTGTGATGCCAAATGTTTCAGATCTGAAACGACAGATATTGTCAGAAGCGCACAGTAGTCGATTCAGTATTCATCCTGATGGCAGAAAGATGTGCAATGATTTGAAAAGATAGTTTTGGTGGAAACAGATGAAAACTGATATTGTTGAGTTTGTATCAAAATGTCTGAATTGCCAGCATGTGAAGGCAGAAAGAAAGAAACCAGGAGGACTGTTACAGAGTTTGTCTATTCTTGAATGGAAATGGGATCACATTTCCATGGACTTCGTGACGAAGTTACCGAGATCCTCCCGAGGTTGTGATGCGATTTGGTTCGTGATTGACAGATTGACCAAATCAGCATGTTTTATTCCGTACAAGATGATGTACCGACATGATCAAATGGCAGAGATTTATGTCAGAGAGGTGGTCAGATTGCACGGAGTGCCGAAGTCAATTGTTTCAGACCGTGATCCTCGATTTACATCGCACTTCTGGCAGAGTTTACAGCAGGCTCTAGGTACGAAGTTACATCTAAGTACCGCATATCATCCTCAGACTGACAAACAGTCAGAGCGTACTATCCAGTCATTGGAGGATATTCTTAGAGCCATAGTGCTTGATTTTAGCACTAATTGGCAAGATTCTTTGCCACTTTGTGAGTTTTCGTATAACAACAGCTATCAGATGAGTATTGAAATTGCACCATTTGAAGCATTGTACGAAAAGAAATGCAGATCCCCTCTGTATTGGGACGATATCTCTGAGGTTCCTGAGATTGGACCTGATATGATCAGAGATATGATAGAAAAAGTGAAGCTGATTCAGAAGAGAATGAATGCATCTCAAGACAGACAGGCCAAATATGCCAATGTTCGACGTCTACCGTTGGTATTTGAGGCAGGAGACCGAGTATTCTTGATTCACTTTTCAGAGGAGTTGTCAGATTTGGCAAGAAAGGGAAATTGTCTCCACGATATATTGGGCCTTATGAGATTCACGAGAAGATAGGAGATCGTGCCTATCGACTCGCATTACCGCCTTCTTTATTAGGAATACATGATGTCTTTCATGTATCATTACTGCGGAAGTACATGCCAGATGCTTCACATATTATTCAGCCAGACGAGGCCGAACTGGACGAGACTTTGAGTTATTGTGAGAACCGATCCAGATTCTTGATCGAAAAGAAAAGCAACTCAGAACGAAGACAATTCCGCTTGTGAAAGTCCAGTGGAATCTTCATGGCATTGAAGAAGCTACCTGGGAAACTGAGTCAGATATGAGACAGAGGTTCCCAAAGTTATTTCACTGATGTAAGTTTTCTATTTAGCTTCTGTATACCTTCTTATTGATATGATTTGATTGACAGTGATTTCGGGGACGAAATCGTATCTTAGGGGAAGAGAAATGTAATGCCCGAGATTTATTTGCTGTTAATTGGCGATTATTGATTATGATTTGATATGATTATGAAAGATCGTTCCTAGACGTAGGGGTGTCAAAATGCGACACAATCCGTCAACCTGACACGAGCCAACACGAAAAAAATCAGGTTCGGGTTGGGGTTTTTCGGGTTCGGGTTGGTTTCGGGTTGGGTGGATTCGGGTTAGTGCCATGTTAGGTGGGTTTCGAGTTGGGTCGGGTTGGGTCAAGGGTTGACCCGCGTATTTTTTTTTTTTTGAAAATATTACCTATATTTTTATATATTGTATGTTTGAACAAAATTTATTGTATATTTATAAGATAAATTTTCATCATTTAATATTGATTTTGCATTTTTTTTATTTTTTAACAAGTTTTATTTGATTTAGTAAATATACTTTTAATTTTTTACAATTAAAATTTCAAATTTAAATCGAAAATTTTGTTATAAAGTGTTTAAATTAAAATATTATTATTATTTTTTTGAATTTTTTTCATTAATTTTTTTTAAAAAAATTAATAAAATTAAAAAAATTAATAAAATTCGGGTTAGGCGGGTTAGACGGGTTGAGTCGGGTTATACAGGTTCGTGTTCGGGTTGCTTCGGGTTCGGGTTGGGTTCGGGTTTGAAAAAAAAATTTCGCGGGTTGACCCGAAACCCGACCCAACCCACCCGATTGACACCCCTACCGAGACACGATTTGAGGTTGCTTTTGAGATTTGATGTACGAAGACAGTACTACTCGCGCACATGCGCGACATGATGCGCGCACATGCGCGAAATGGACAGAAGACCTCGATTGTGTATGCTACTTGATAAAAAAAATTATAATATCCAAGCATTGCTAATTAAAAGTGTTTATAAGCATACAATAAGTTAAACTTCTTTATTATACAAGATCAAAGGTAAAATCTACAACACATGATCCACGTACAAATTTATTCCAATATAAGTCACATAACTAGTGTTTATTGTTATTTACTACAAGTCAAGGAATAAACCAACACTGTCTTATCTAAGCCCGGATCACCATGCTAATCATCACTCGTTCAAGCTCTTCTCGATGCTGATCCTGTCCCACCTGTTGCCATGCACACATACAAACACGACAACAGCCGGAAACTCTGGTGAGAATAAATCCCAGTATAAAACATGTATACATGCAATGCATAAGAGCATATACAAACATAAATCATGTATCAAGAATATGAATCATGACTTTATGATACATTAGTGAATACAGATAAAACTCTTGACTCGACTCACATCTAAGTCTAGGGATCCCGGTGTGAATAAGACGTAACAAATCTCCCACCTACTCTCCCAATAGGGGTGACGGTACATCTTATTCCTAGACTTCGGTCATTTCTGTATCGAACATCTACAATAGGAATCGATCTTCTCCTATGCAATTCGATACCACCGAACATCTAGTAACTTAGCCGTTCTGCCAATGACTCATCTATCTTAAGTGCATTTCTATAATTCAATTAGACAAAATATAAAATCTCAAAGCATAAACAATCTAGTATGTGGTTTAGGGAAACTCCAGCCCAATCTGACTCGAGTCGTATCTCCCGGTTCAACATTGATTTATGCCTTTCTTTGTTTGGTATTTGGTTGGATGAAATCAATCTCAATCTTCGAAACCTTCAATACCAATCTGAAATAACATGTTTGATACGCATTATATCAACGTCCAACTCAAAGTAAGAATATCAACATGAAATCTCGATACATTTCGACGGCATAACAGCGTAATCTTGATATACCGACAATATAACCATAATATGGCCCATTTCAACAACTCATAATCAATCAACACATCATGTCAATACCAAATATGTATATTCTACATCACATATAGCATGGAAAATCGATAACAATCGCATACGATAACATTTCTTCGATCCGGTTTCAATTCTACGTATATCGTAAACTTAAAAACACATATTCTCAAGCATATCATAATTCCTCCAACATATAAAATCTGAATTATGTTGGAATTCAATAAAACTTACGTCTTTAAGTAGCTGATGACAAGAGGATTACAATTATGAACTCGGATCGATAATCGAACGGCCGGATCTTATGTAAATTGAATTCTAAGTACATGAAGACACTTAACTTTTCTCTGCAACTCTCTCGGTGCTATCTTCCTTATCTGATGGAATGAGGAAGCTTTGATATATATATATATATATATATATATATATATATATATATATATATATATATATATATATATTGCATGGCAAGAACAAGTGGCTCACCACTTGGGCAACACGTCTCGCGCATATGCGCGACCTCATCCGACGCATATGCGCGAGACCTACTGGTCTCGGCCCTCAACTCCTTGGCAGCTCGCGCATATGCGCACACTACTTCGGTGCATATGCGCGAGGTTCTCTGGACTTAACGTTTCTTAACACACCTTCTCGCGCATATGTGCGCCCTGCCTCGCACATATGCGCGAGGTCCTCTGCCTGCCTCGCGCATCAGGGCCGCGCATATGCGTGAGGGGTACTGTCCTCGCACATACAACGTCACAAGCAATCTCGTTTCGTGTCTCGGTTAGCCCCTTCATAATCATTTCAAATCATAAATTAATAATCGTAGCTTAACAGATAAAAATCCCGGGCATTACAGGCAGGATCAAGATCAGGAAGAGGATGAGAGATTCAGAATTAGCGTGTAGATCCGGACTTAGAGTAGATTGGTTTTCAGTACTTGATATAGTGACTGAACTTTAGTTGAGATAAATAAATGGTGTACAAGACTTGTACCTTTATTTTGATATGTATATCAGATCGAATACATTATGTTTCCGCACTTGCATTTTAAAAAAAAAATTGTCCCACATTACTTAATTGTTATATTGATTCTTAATAATGATTAAGAAGACGAATTAGGTTTGGGTCCCTACAAAGGACAAGTGGCCTACTTCTTTGTACTGCACATCTCGTGCACATGCGCGACCTCAACCGGCGCATATGCGCGAGACCTACTGTCTCGCCGCATAACACTTCAAGTACTCGGGCATATGCATGCCCTGTCTTCGCGCATATGTGCGAGGTCCTCTGCCATGCTCGCGCATATGTGCGAGGTTCTCTGCTTGTCTCGTGCATATGCGCGCCTCTTTTCGCTCATATGCGCGAGGTGTTCTGCCCTCGCACATATCACATGTCTTCTGATGTCTTTTCCCGGTGTTGTCCTTCATAATCACATCAATTCATAAATCAATTAATCATCTCGGATTAACAAGATATAAATCTCGATCATTACAACGGTAGCTTGGTTTTCCGCAAAATATGCAAAGAACTAAGTCATCCCTGCAAGCATCTGAGCCTGCATGTCTGGGGGTGGACGAGGAGGAGTGACCCTCTCCACATCCTGAGCTTCCCTACTCTCATCGCCTACTTCATGCACAATCCTATGTCTGGGAGGCATACTGTTCCAAAATTTACCCAACACGTAAACCCAACATGCATGGACATAATATCAATATCATAGGATGCACACAGTTTTAATTTAAATATGCACATGCTGAAATCATGACTTAATGCTTACTACATGAAATAATTTAAAACTTTAAAACTTATAGACTTGAGTGTGACTTCGTGAGCTTCTCGCAACTGGCAATAGGCATAACCTTTTACAAGAACACCGCTCTTGTACCAACTGTAACGTACCGTACTTTTAAACTATTTTAAAATTTGTAGAAAATAAAAATTTTCTTAAATACAAAATAAACTTTCAAATTGTGATAATCTTCATCCAAAATATTTCCAATAAAAAGATCACAAATAAAGTTTGCTAAATAAAAATACATGTTTAAACATCGTAAACCATAACGTGAAATCCGAATATTAAAATTGTCATGCATAAAATCTTAAAACATTGGCGGTCCTCGGGTTTAGCCTTCCCGCAGTCCAATCCGGCTCATTGGTCCCCACACCTCGTCTCCTCAACATCTTCCTCACCTGCATCGATCAAGTCTAGTGAGTCTAAAGACTCAACATGCATAAACTGGAGATAGCAAGTACTACATAATAAAACCACATGCCTCCTTAAAGTAAATCGTACATACTTGAAACTTGAACATAATAGCATAAACGTAGACGTGTCATCGTCATAAAACTTTTCATAAACATGCTTTCTTCATACATACTTGAACATACATAAACTTCATTATTTTGCGTAGAGATATGTGTCAAGGCAAGTGACACATATGTAAATGCGCCTGATCAGACTAAACCACAGTACTGGGCTAACAGGGAAAATCCACTGCCACATACATGAGATCCCTGGTCATGCTTTACCGGGTTGATTGGTCCCTTGTCATGCTTTACCGCTTTCCATTCCTGATCTAAACCCGGTCATGCTTTACCGGGTGGAGAGGTCCTCGGCCACGTTCACCGACTTCCAAACCCGTTCATAGTTGGAGAGGTCCGCGGAAACATTATGCGACTTCCAAACCCGTTCATAATTGGTCACAAGACATTTAGCTTACCTCAAAAACTTAAAATAATTTCTTTTGCACGTCAAACATACTTACTTGGCGTTGAGGGATTCGTTGGATCTCGCTTGGGGCCACTGCTGCACGTACTAATATGAGTTCAAACAATTATCTTTCATAACTTAGACGTATTAGTCATGCTCACACCCAAAATGACAAATTTCCTTATGACGTTCTAAATCTCTCGAGACTTGACCTCGTTTAATCATCGTACTAAATCATGACATCAAACCCCAAAACAAGCCCTAACAAAAAATATAAATTTTTTTTTAAGACATGGACTCCGTGCAAGGATCCGGGTCCGGGACCGTGTAGGCACTGGAAATTCACATTTCGAAAGAAACAAGGGCACGTACCCCGTGTAAGGGTCCGGCTGTGGGTCCGTGTACCTGCGGGAAGGGTAAACCAATGGAAAAACACTACGCTAGTGGTTTATTCCTCCTAACTCAATCATACGGTCCGTGAACCAACACCTCGAGACTCATCCTAGGATACTATGCCATTGACTCAAACCCATACAAACATCCCAAACGACGATGCACACCAAACAACGCAACACAATCCGTAAACATGAAATTTTGACACCAAAACGCATCATACGACTTCTAATGCAATCAGGTGCCTTTCGCGAACCAACACACCAAAAACGATTCCAACATCATACTCAACATACTTAAATGCAGCTGCGATCACCCATCGATCCCCAACGAAGCCTACAACAATAAAACTTCAAGAACATGTCAAGAACACCTTTTCAAAAAATTGCAGTTTGATCAGTCCCACGAAAATGATCATAACTCAATCATTTATTATCAAAAAGTTTTGAATTTACTGTCAAATCAAAGATATCGAAAATTTATACGTTTTTTTTTTAAAGCTTTTTCAGAAAATCGACCGAAAAGTCGCAATATTTAAAATGACAGCAAATTTTGAGTTTTGAGATCCAAAAATCATTTCAAAAGCGATCCAACAAATTTTGCTCAAACTTTGCACAACATACATGAATTTTTACACATAATAAACATAAGAACATATAATATAACAAGATAGATGTAGAAACAAAAGATTATACATGCCTTTTGATTTTTAAAGTTACCGAAACGACGACACCGAAGCGGGAAAGATGCGATGGTTGATCTGGGACGAACATAGCACGATTTTCTTGAAGAGATGCACGAGAATTGCTGGAAAAATTGGAGAGGAAAAGGGACGGCTGCTATGAACTCAAGAACCCTAACTTTTCTTTAAGAAAAAAAAATGAAAAGAAAAGGGGAATGAAATGTGTGTCTGTGTAAGTGTAAGTGTGTTAACATGTAGGTGTGCATGTAGAAGTGTATGCGCGTGAGTTTTTAATAATTAGGGGATAAATTGTGCTTATTTAATAATTAGCAAACAATGAAAAATGCTAACCCACTTTTAACTAATAAAATCGCTTAATTTAAAATTAAATGCACATTTGCTAAACTTTAAAAGTTTTATAATCCTAAAATCACTAAATAATTGAGTTAGGCTTTCAAATGCTAAAAAACCAAATAAATCATTTAAAATGTCTCAATCCTAACTTAAATAAAATACAACATTTTAAAATCGTCAGCAGTCTCTTTCATCGATCCCGAATCGAATATTCGCCTGAAACATGAAACTCGAGAAAATCTTTTAACGTGCATCACATAAACATAAATAATTAAAATAATGCAATTAAATAAATCATGCATCGCTAAAAATAAATTTAACTTAAATACACAATTTAAATAAATGTATGAGTTTTACGTGTACTGAATTTGGGCTCTACACATATTTTCATCAAAATCATCATAATATGTCATTTAACATATGTTATGACCCTTCAAGACTCTGTCAACCCTTTTCATACTAGCCATATGTAAAATGATTATTTCACCCCTGGACGTAAAATTCCTCAATTTGGATTTTCTTACTTTCATTAACTCTAGATCATCCCAAATAATTATTTAAAGTTAAATTTAATTTTTTTAATATTTTTATTTAACATAAATTCGAGTATTTCGATTTAATTTACTATTTACTAATTCGTGAAACGTTTAATTCCCGAATTAATTCGAACTTTCATATTTTTCTTCCCAAATTTTAAACATACACTTTTTATACCTAAAAAACCCTCATGAACCATGATCTGACCCCTGTGGCCATCGTTCAAACCCTTCCCCATTAAACTCAATAATTCGAACCTTAGCTTGTCCCTCTCGAGCCATCTCACGTTTTCCTCGAACCATGGCCGAGCCACCTCAAGCCATCCCTTGACCAGACCTCGTAGGGACCCTACTAACCATGCCTAGCCCATCTAACCAGCCCCTAGACCACACCACCAATTCCAGCATGAGTCGCGACTGAAGAATTGCACTTAGGAGTCTACCGAATCTAGGACTCTTCTACTCGATCCACCACCAAACCCGGGCCCTCCTGACCCTCCCTAGACCACCCAAAGACCTAGCCTAGACCACCCTAGCCAAGCTGACAATCTTCTAGCCCATGCACAGCACTCGACGCACATGAACAAGAGTCGCGCGAGTTTTCCTCAGCTTTGATCAAACCACCTTGGACCAAGCTGCACCAGCCTATGTCCCGATCCTTAGCCATCCTTCCTAGACCCTAATGGACCAACCTTGGACCGCCCTGACCGTCCAT
Organism: Primulina eburnea; assembly: GCF_022965805.1. Taxonomy (NCBI): domain Eukaryota; kingdom Viridiplantae; phylum Streptophyta; class Magnoliopsida; order Lamiales; family Gesneriaceae; genus Primulina; species Primulina eburnea. The sequence continues at coordinate 131,883 of NW_027331522.1, forward strand.
GCAGCAGCAGAAATCGGCTCCACCTTACATGGGTCCTAGCCCGGCTGGACCCTTCCTAACCCTGAACCATGACCCACACCACGCCCTATCACAACCCTAGCCGAGCCCCCGACGCACAAGCCATAGCTGAACCCCTTCCAAGTTCGATAGCCTAAGAAACCCTAGGTCTCTTCCTCCTTTGTCCATGCACGGTTCCATCCCTCGATTCTTACCTAAACGTCTTTGTTCTCGTCCCTTAATCATAATCTAATGGCAGTGTGTCCTTAGGAATCATAATGTATTTCAAACAAGCGTAAAATCATCAAAACTTTGAAAATAATTGTCAAAACGATAAGCAATTCAAAATCCAATATTTTTCATGCAAAAATACATAATACATGCATAATATTGATTGAATGATGCATCAAGGGAATTTAGTAACATTCCTTTGCATTTTAGAATGCTCGAATACGATATCGTCAGCGTGGGGCACGAGGAAGAACGAACGGGCGACGAAGACTCCTAGTTTTCTCCCCTTGAAATTTTCGAATTTGAGTGTGTGTTGTGTGTGTAAACTTTGGCTGAATGAGGTCTCCCAAAGCCTAGGTTTTCTATATTATAAATTTTAATTTGTATGATAATGTGCTTGGGTTTTGGGCTTTCAAATTTAGGAGCAATCGAGCCTACTCATCCTAGGTAAATTAGGTCCAATAACACCTATTTAAAGTAAAAATAAATGTTTATAAAAATTATTTTTCAAAAATAATGCATTTGATATTTTTAAAGTCCCTCGTTTTCCCAAAACCGGCTTCTCGGATAAAATCGTGCTTGCCTCCTAAAATAATTTGAACTCTATCATTTTTAGAAAAAAATTAATCATTTTTAGAAAAAATTAATCATTTTTAATCATATTAAGAAGCTTTGAAAATATTTATTGAAAAATGTTTATTTTTTCTTGGTCGTCCCACTACAAGAAAAAATGCTTATGGTGACATTCATAAATGTCATCATATTCAATATTTAGTGATATTTAAGTTTTAGTGACACCTCCAACAAATGTCATCTATTCCAATGTCGTCTTAAACCTGGTGACATTTTTTAATGTCATTATAAGATGTTAATGACAACTTCATACGTGTTATTAATAATTAATATAATGACAATTTTAAATGTCAGGAAAACTCATATTTAAATACATTTATAGATGCCTTGTTATTATAGTAATAATGACAAATTTATATGTCAGTTAAAATCATTTATAATGACAACTAAAAGTGTCGTGTATATTATTTATAGTGACAATAACAAATGTGGGAATATTTGGGTTGGATAAATATAGGAGGAGGAAAATTAGATAAAATAAATGTGAGAATAAAAAAACATATTAGATTAGTTATCCTGACATTTTTAATTGATGTCATTTTTTATATGGAGGGAGACAATTATTTTCCCTCCTCCAATATTTATCTAACCCAAATATTCTCACACTTATTTATAGTGTAATTTTTTAGTTTTTAACGATTTTTTACGATGTGGGAAAAGTTATTGTTTCCCTCCATATAAAAGATGACATCAATTAAAAATGTCATGATAACTAATCTAATATGTTTTTTTTATTTTACACATTATTAATTTTTTACAAGTGTCATTATTAAGTATTTGTAACAACATTTAATTAAAAGTGTCTACAAAAAAGTGTCACAATAGCCATTTATTGTTGTAGTGTCCACGGTCTCCTTTCCCCAGTCTATTATCGACTATTCAGACAAAATATACAATTCTCATGAAATTATGCCATTTAATCATTTAACCATGCAATCTTACCTTTAATCATATAATATGCATCATGCAAGCATTTAAAATCTATTAAATAAAATATTTAAGTAACTAATTCATTTGCATGTATGTGGTTTACATAAAGATGATGTCAGTAGTGTCAGGGTTGATCTTATCTGAACGTGCTTCAAGGAAGATCTATTCGTTTCAGGACTCACACATTAGACTCGGGTCAGCGAGTGTAATTCTAGCCTGACTATGGGAGGAGAGACTGATGAAACCCTGGTGATATTTCTAGTCCTGACCCGTAGCAAGCACTGAGTATCTAGGACGGGTCCGGAGACCTAAAGACCCAGTTCGGTTGAAAGGCGATGTCTGCTCCATCGAGGATGAGGGTCGAGTACCCCAAATACCGAGGAGGTGGCGTGGAGGACTCGAGATGACAACGAGGCGATGGTGTAGCTCGAGGTAAAGTGGGATAAGGACTTAGGCACTCGAGCTAAGGATCAAGGTGGTAGGTTGAGGTGGTGACAGTAGAACGGAGCAGCTGAGGTCTTCATCTAGGTGATCAATGAGAAGGTAATCGAGAGAAGTAATGTTGTTTGGTAGAGTGGGGGGAAGGCTCGGGGTCCAAGGGATGAGGACTGAGCTCGTAGGCAAAGTCCTTGAAGGGACGAATCAATATCAAAATTTGTTAAACCTTGTCAAGATATTCTCATACCTTTGGATAAGGAGATAATCTTGGATATAGATAGACTTTGATTCAAAATGGAATCAAATCTCCTTATTCGAGATATGGCAGAGTTTGTTTATAAGAGTGAGTCTCATGTGATACCGTCTCACGGATACTAATCTGTGAGACGGGTCTACCCTATCCATATTCACAATAAAAAGTGATACTCTTAGGATAAAAAAATAATAATTTTTCATGGATGATCCAAATAAGAGATCTGTCTCATAAATGCGACCCGTGAGACCGTCTCACACAAGTTTTTGCCTGTTTATAAATACAAAGATTTGCGCCACATTAGGAGATTCATATATTCAAATTATACCACATTATAAAGCGGTTTTCTCTTTATTTTTGTGAGCTGACTTGAACGTTGTGGCAACACTAAAAAACTTTTACGGAGCCCATTCACGGGTTATTTAGTATGTGCAGAAAGAAATCGGCCAGGGTCTTGAGCTACGGTGGAGGGAAGACCCAACTGAAAATGGTTGTCACGTCAACTTAGACTTTTTCCGGTGATATAATTTGATGATTTTAAAACACTGACATAAAATTTATTAGATTAATATATCAAATTAAAAAATATAATAATATTGTTATATTTTTGAACCAATAATATTATTATTTTGAAAATAAAAGGCGTTAAATTAAAATAATAATCAAATAGATAAACATGAAAACGGAGTAAGATAAAAATATGAGGTAGAATCAATATTCTTAAAAGTGAAAGATAGGTAACCACTCCAATTCTAGCTCCTAGGCAGTTACGTTTAGGCCTTGCTCGGTACGGTATACCGAATTTTTAAAATAATACCGTATATCGTACCGAAAAATTTCGGTACCGAAAAATGAATACCGATACCATACCGACATTTTGGTATACCGTCATGTCGGTATACCGAAATTTCAGTATGACATAAATTACATACCGTTCTTACCGAAAAGATTCGGTATACCGCAATTTTGGTACGGTATCGGTATAATACCGTATATACCGAATTTTTTTTACAAAAAATGTTAATCTCATCACAATCACAACAAAATAACTTTCAATCATCTGTCCTACCAATCAAAAATCATAACCATACCTCAAATTTCACTTGACAGCCACAAATAACATAATTTATCCAAATGCATTCCAAGAAAACATAAATATCTCAAAACAAAACAGGTCCATGGACGAATGCGGCAAAGATTCAACTACACAAATTATATCTACTTTATAAGGAAACTAAACGCCACAGATCGAACAATAGAGTTTTATAATATATATGTTTCAAAAGAGCAACTCAACAAGAAAAGATTCTACAAGATAAGCAGAGTATTTTCAAAACAAATGACACGTCAAATATATCACAAATTGTTATTCTAAAAAGTTCGAGGTTAGTTGCAAAAAATAGTGTCATGTCCTACAATTGTTTTGAAACTCCAACATCGCAAAAGACCTGCAAAATTTAAAAACTAAATTTTAAAAATATTGGATTTAAATCAGTAAACATAAATATAGTCTTACTAACTATAATTTTGTTGAAACTCCTCCGTCTCGAAGGACCTGCAAAAGTTAAAAACTACATTTAGTTACAAATATTAGATTTAAAATAAGTAAACATAATTATAGTCTTACTCTCAAGTTAGTCCAAAGTGGAGGAGGAAGATGAAGTGTTGGCACGACCTTGAGTGACATTTGCAGCTGTTAAAAGAAACATTAGTATTCATGTTAGATTAACAATGACATTATATAAATTTAAACTTAAATAAATAAAAAAATATTACTCTTTTCAATTTCTTCAATTTCCTTGTATAGTTCAAGGTCATCGTCTGTTGGATCTTTCCAAAAAGATAACTCATCTGCTCTTAGCCAATCACTAGTACACACCAATGCCTCTACCATTTTAGGACTCAAACTGCTCCTAAAAGGATCCACAACTCTTTTGCCCAAGCTAAAAGCGGACTCACTAGCAACGGTTGAGCATGGAATTGAAAAAATATCTTTAGCAATCAATGAAAGGATTGGGTACCTAGTTTCACTTTCTTTCCACCACTCCAAAAGATTAAAAGATTGATTAGATCATTTTTCAATCTCATCGGCCAAATACTTATCCACTTCATTAGATATCACTTGAAGTTGTTCTTCTTCGTTTTGTGCTTCCAAATCATCAAACAATTCATCACAAAGACCACCACCACCACCACTAATACCTCCATATCTGTTGTCACACTCTATTTGCATACTTTGACTCTCGACATTCAATATATCATTTATTCCCTTATACTCCGACCACAAAGTTTCCAAGTTTTGTTTGACATTATCAACAAATTCTTTGATCCTTGTAGGAGTACCTCCCAATTTTCTGACGGTGACTTTGATCATTTGAAGTTTGTTCCTCGGATCTAAAATGTTACCAATAAATATCAAAGGATTCATGCTATTCCAATTTCCCCAATACTTGTCAAACTTTAACTTCATTGCACATGCTACCTCTTTAAGAATTGGATCTGAATCATCATGTCTCTTTCTTTCAATCTCAACTTGTAGTGCAATCATTGTTTGATAAATCAATTGAGAGGTAGGACTTTTTGATGCACTTAGCTCCAAAGTGGCATCATAAAACTTTTTCAGAAAATGTACAAAAGCCTTTGTTGTCTCCCAATCATCAGCAATTGGAGGTCCAATCCTTTCTTTACCCTTACCATCTTTTTCACAAAAATAATTCATAAAAGGCAACCATTCTTCAGTCATCCTTTCGAACACCCTTCTATACTTTAATGCAACTTCAAGCATTTTATAAGTTGCATTCCACCTCGTTTTGACATCCATAGGTACTGTTGATGTACTAGAAAACTTGGCTAGCATGGCAAACTCCCTAAATTTATTCAATCTTGATGGGGAAGAATGTATAAAAACAACTGCATTTCTTATAGCTTTAATTGAAACATTAAGCTCCTTCAAGCCATCCTTAACAATTAAGTTAATTATATGACAAGCACACCTCAAATGCAAGTATTTCCCTTCAAACAACAATGAATTTTCACTTTTCATTCTTCTTTTCAAGTAATCAATTGCAGTGTCATTAGAAAAAGCATTGTCAACTACAATTGAAAAGACTTTTTCTATCTTCCACTCTCTCAGACAAACCTCAACCATCTTCCCAATTTCTTCTCCAGAATGACTAGTGATTTTTGTGAAGTTGATTATTCTTTTATTCAGCTTCCAATCACTATCCAAGAAGTGAGCTGTCACTACCATGTAATTCATGTTTTGAATGGAAGTCCAAGTATCAGTAGTGATACTTACCCTTTTGTCACCGATCACACTTTTTATCTTAGCTTTCTCAACTAAGAAAAGATCATAAACCATACCTGCAACTTTTTTTCGACAAGGAATTAAGAATCTCGGTTGTAATTCATGCAATAGTTCCACAAACCCCTTCCCTTCGACAGCCCTAAAAGGCACTTCATCGACAATCACGTACCTTGCAACTTTCAATTCACATTTTTTTGATTAAAAGTATGAGGAACCAAGGCACTTCCTTGCCCCATAGACTCACTCGTCAATATAGTTTGACTTTTATCTTCCCCACTCGTTTTGTAGAGCGGACTTGACTTACACCTCCTTACTAAGTGGTTTTTTAACCCACTAGTACTTCCATAAACTGTTGGGATCTCAACTTTGCAGTATTTGCATATCCCTATTTGTTGTTCGGTCCCATCACTCAACTTCCTTCTTCCCTTTATACAATGCTCCCAAAATATACTCTTGGATTGTATAGGAACTTTAGGAGGCTTCCTTGGTCGTTTTTGAGCCGTGGACTGTTGTGTTTCGTGTTCCGTTGCATTTGATGTTTGAGATGAACTTAGGAGAGTATTAAATTCCATCATGAAAGAAAATCAAGAAGTTTATATCATAATTGTTTGATCTTACAAAAAAAATGCAGATATGGTCAATGTTATTATTTCTACAAAAACAAGACAAGAAAAATAACCAATAAAAAACAAAGCATTATAGTTAAATTACCCATTGCAGTATTACGCTATTTCTGCAAAGGTTTTTATGATAGTTTTTGTTTTTCTGTTGCAGGACTCGAATGCTATAGGTTTTAGGGCCTTAAACAATTGGTAATTAGTTAGAAGATTGCCAAAAACTTAAAGCTAATGAAGAAAATCTCAATTATAAAAATGTTTGCATTCTAATTAAGCACTATGAGTCAAGGGTTGATGAAACAAATGCTGAATCACTTCCAAACAAACTTTTTTTAAGGCATTGTTTGCTAATATTTTGTGCCTAGTCCATCAGTTAAGATTGAAATCTTTATTCTAGTTGGCTTATAATGTGTGAACTATGGTCAATTCGCAGTTCATATTCATGCATGCATTCATATTATATATTGTATGCAATGATTGAGAATAGCCTTAATTTAACCTTTCTGTGGAGTCATAAAAATAATTAATCATTAAGAAGTGATATCCAAATTCTTTAAAACAAAAGGATGAACCACAACTTAAATTCTATTTCACAATTCCTATAAAAAAAATAAATAAACCGTCAATTTCCAATTGAAATTCAATTTCCAATTGCATTACAACTTCAGTTCAAGGACTTATGTAGCATTTCCCACCAAATCAATGCAAGAGAAATGTATTTTCATTCAAACCCTGCAAAACAAGTCCAAAAAGGCATCTCCAGCTCAAAAGCTTGATGAGTTTTATGATACTTCATTGAATTTGAGTTTTTCTGACGAAACTTCTCAGATTCATGATGCTGGAAAAAAGTTGGATTCTAATAATACAATACATGACGCTGTGAGGAATATGGTTCTAGGCAGAGAAGATGATGATATTCTTTATGAATATCATAACAAAGATAGCAATACAATACAAGATTAACGGATAAACATCCACTTTCAACACAATATAGACAGAACAAAGGCTTAATAAAAAGGGATTTACCTCTCACAATCAACGATTTCTTGTTTCTTTTTGTAGATTTTCCGTTTTTTGCGATTCAAAAGTAAGGCTTAGGGTTTTTTTTTCTTCAGAGTGACGCTCAAAGTTTTCTTGTCGCGAAGAAGATGAAAGTAGAGTTAGTGAGTTTTGTTGGAACTTTTCGAGTTCTCAATCTTGATTTTGATGTTAACAAAACTTGTTATTGTGTTTCTAACATATTTACTCAAGTGTGAAGTTGCAAACACAAGAAGCAAGCTGAAACTGAGTTATGCACAAACTGAATTTCTGGCAAGTTTCGGTGTTTTGATGATATCTCTCAGCTGGATTATTCAAATGACAATCCGCCAATCGAACTGATTAGAAAACTCAATTTGGAACAAATCGTATCTCACGTCAGTTGGGCAAAATCGGATGTTATCATGGTCTAACTGATCGCTCAATTACCGAACTGATCACACGAAAACAGCAATCAGTTGTGTTTGAGCAGCTGCCGTATTTTGGTCATATCTCTCAGCTCGGTTATCGAAACGAAGCGATTCAGTATGCGTTGGAAAGATAAGACAAAGATCTACAAATCATTCTAAGAAGTCAAAGTCTGAATCGAAGCTTACGATGCTGAGAAATGACGATGAAGCTACTGGTTCTGCACAAACTGAAATCAGCTAGGCTGATTTCAGCACACCAGCTGAACCGAAACTGAACCAGCTGCTGACCAACTGAACTGAACCAGCTGCTGACCAGTTGAACTGAACGACCAGTTGAGTTGACCAGAGTTGACCAGTTGACCAGAGTTGACCAGTCGAGAAAATGTTCAGCAAGACGAATTTGACTGTTGCAATTCCAGAAACAGTACAGAAACTTTCCAACGGTCATATTCTTGTGTCTAACGTATATATCAGTGTTGGAGCCTATAAATACAACATCTTGAAGATCAAACAAGAGCTTTGGAAGAGGATTCAAAGTATGGGCAGTTAGCATGAAGAAATCAGCTAGTTGAGAGCACAAGCCCTTGTGTGAGGATACACTTGAGATATACACTGTAAATGATAAACTCCTCACACACAATCACTCACACATATACAAGAGAGTTGAAGTACAAAGATTAGTTGAGTGAGTCTTGCACAAAGACGTAAAACTTGTGTGTGTAGTCTTTGCATATGAGACATTAAACAATATGCTGATTGTGAGGTGGTGCCTACAATCGTGAGTGCTAGGAGTTCAGTTTAGGCAGTGTGTAAGTCCTAGCTGAATGGGTTTGTACAAGGTGTTGTATAAATCAAAGTTTTCTAGTGGATCCTTCCCAAGGGGAAGAAGGGGTGACGTAGGAGTGTTTGAAATCTCCGAACATCCATAAACAAATTCGTGTCTATTTGTTTATTGCATTTATTTATCATTTCCATAGTTTTAAAGATGCATTGTTGAAGCATTTTTTTGTGTTCTTTAAATACCAAAATATTGCATACCAAGTGTTTGATAAAATGCTTCAACCGAAAATCTTTTTACTCATTCAACTTGCATATATCTTAAATGGTTTACAAAAGATTTAATCGGTTTCTACGAAGGATTATTTCGAGTATCTTCCGCTTGGTTTTAACCAAACTCGATTTAATTAATCGATGTTCAATATTTCAAGAACCGAGCTATTGTAGCTCAACGATTACCCCCTAATCGATCTTAACAAGTTTTCTTATTGGGCTAGTAATAGTTCTTTCTCAAATTAACTACTGAGCCCACTTTCAAATTTAAAAGTAAGCCCAATATATAATAAATTTACAATTGAAAGTTTGGCCCAAATAATTTTATTATAGTAATTTTTCGGTATATCGGTATATACCGAATTACCGAACGTTTAAAAAACTTATACCGATACCGATACCGAAAATTTCGGTACGGTATTATGCGGTATATTTCGATACGGTATACACGGTATACCGAAATTTTTATATTTTTTTCCCAGCCATGGTTACGTTGTGTCTATATAGTTTTTTTTTTTTAATTTATCTTCATATCTTTTTAATAATTCATATTTATATTGTATTCAAACTTAAAATCATTATTATATTCATCGTCTTTATTCAAAAAAATTTGATTGAAAAATATATCGAACAATTTTTTCTATAATAAATACAAAAATTTAAAAATAAAATTAATTATATTTTAAATTAGGCGGTCTCTAATATGGATTTTGATGTGCATTTTATTTATTAATTTTAAACAAATCCCAAAGACATCACCTCTTTTAAGTTTTAAGATAAGATAAGATAGAAACACATTTTTTGCTTTTCAAAACTTGAAAGGCAAATGCTCTAAAACCAATAAAATAATATATTTTATTAAATAAAATTATATTAAAAAGCCAGATAATGCTGGTGCCGTACGCCTCGCTTATTTATATCTTCCTCTGAAAGAAAACAGAAACCCCTGATTTCATTTTTGTGCTCGCCCTAAATGGCCTCTGTTACGATTCTTGACCCGAAACCCTACCCAACGGATCCTCCGCCCACTCGACCCGTATCCAGTTTCGACCAAACCGTGGACCTCGACGACGACCTCTACTCGCGGCTGAAATCGTTGCAACGGCAACTTGAATTTATCGAGATACAAGAAGAGTACGTCAAGGATGAGCTGAAGAATCTCCGCCGGGAGCTGCTACGGGCGCAGGAGGAGGTCAAGAGGATCCAATCGGTGCCCCTCGTAATCGGACAGTTCATGGAGATGATCGATCAGAACAACGGAATCGTCGGTTCCACCACTGGATCCAATTACTATGTTCGCATACTCAGTACGATTAATCGCGAACTGCTCAAGCCTTCGGCTTCCGTTGCTTTGCACCGTCATTCTAATGCCCTTGTCGACGTACTACCGCCCGAGGCTGATTCCAGTATTTCTCTGCTCAGCCAGTCCGAGAAGCCTGATGTTACTTACAATGTAAGTATTCTTTTTGGGGAGATTCCTTTCCATTGAGGCTGGTTTTGTAGATTTTTGGATTTTCATTTTTAGCTTTGCTAATACTATTTTTTGATGCATTTTTCACCACTATTGTTGTGTGGTTTTGTGTATTAGGGTTTAGTCTTGACAAACTCAGTAATTTACTATGCGAGTGAGGAACAAACAGATTTTCTGTTTGGAGCATCCGATAAATTATTGGATGAAGCATCGTCATTTGGGGACTTATTTTTATAGTCCAGAGAATTTTTTTCTGCACCAAATTACTGGTTCATAGCCTCACCATGTCGAGAACGGTTTTTGTTAGAAAATTCCTTCAAAATGATTGTCTGAAGCTTATTTTGGTCATCTAATTTTCCTTCCTCAATTGAGCACGATTGCGGAACGAGGGGTTCCATTTTTATGTATTGAAACAATTTTTTATCTTTGCCTTTGTTTTGACTATCTGCTCATCAATACGATCATATTATATCTGTTCATCAATACGATCATATTAAGTATTAATCACTTGTTCTTGTCGCAATGTTGCCATTTCACTTGTCCAGTTTTACAACAGAATACTCATCGGTACATTCTTTCTTTTTTGGGTCTCTTCCATTATTTCTGGCTTCTATTTTTGAATTTGGTTGTCAATTTTTTATCTTTGCCTTTGTTTTGACTATCTGCTCATCAATACGATCATATTATATCTGTTCATCAATACGATCATATTAAGTATTAATCACTTGTTCTTGTCGCAATGTTGCCATTTCACTTGTCCAGTTTTACAACAGAATACTCATCGGTACATTCTTTCTTTTTTGGGTCTCTTCCTTTATTTCTGGCTTCTATTTTTGAATTTGGTTGTCCAGTTTTACAACAGAATACTCATCGGTACATTCTTTCTTTTTTGGGTCTCTTCCTTTATTTCTGGCTTCTATTTTTGAATTGGGTCTCTTCCTTTATTTCTGGCTTCTATTTTCAAAAATAAAAGCTAGAAATAAAGGAATGTTATTGAATTGTGTCAGGGCCCGTGCACTTAATTAATATTTAATTACCACACAACAAGGATTAAATGGTGTAAACAGCGAAAACGAGTTTAAAACGTTAATTTGGGCCTACAGAAATTTCGGCATGACCTCCCCGTAAATAGGACATCCCAAAAATCTCAAAACACAACAACAATAATATACGCTCGAAAATATCATCAAGCTCACAATCAACCACACAAACATCCTACAGCCGCACTGGCCAGGACTAGACACAACAAACCACAAATAAAATCCAAACCACATAAAGACATCACCATACAGCTACACAGGGCATCTCCCTGGCAAATGTATCAAACCAGTATAATATATAAATATCTGGGAACTCTGACACAAACCGACTGACTACTGGGTTCCACTCGCTGACGCTCCACCAGACGCGTCAAAACCCCTGGAATGACCTGCTATGACATCAAAAACAACCACAACATCAAAAGAAAACAGGGGTCGGACCCCAGTACGACAAACCAGTAAAATCATGACGTAAATAAAAGACATGTAATAATATCAAGTAAATGCAATGCTATGTGATGCATGAATGGTAACAACGGAATAATGGATACCAAATGGAGTCCAAACGAATAGCATCATCAACAGTAACAGTGGCCACCCGTGCTAGGAATGCAGCATCAAATCGCCGCTCGTCCATGCACGTAGCATCGGGAATGCGAGTAGCTAAGTCGCTCGTCCCTAGCTGTCATCTGGGAATGTGGCTAATCCTAATCCACTCGTCCCTCTGATGACTCAATATATCTCAACAGAATCAACATAAATAGCCGTCAAAGGAGTCAAGGCTCAATATGTTATGCCAATACAATTTATGCATGAATGCAACAATATAAACATTCAATGCACATCATAGCAAACAACATTCACCGAATATTCGTACACGCCAATATAACCGTCATAATGATATAGGTTTGAGCGTACCTCAATTACAACTTACAATACCCCGGTAAATCTTAAAGGCTATCGAATGAAACTCGTCCAACGATAAAACCTACAATATAAATTCGCTATACACTTCAATACAATGCATACCAAACGACTAAACCAAAATAAATCGTCTCGGTTAAAATTCGAAATCCGGGCAGCCTATATAACTCGATCAAAATCTGGATTCCAAGCTTAATACCTCAAGAAACGAAGCTTAAACACACAACGGTGATCTTGCGAAAAATGGTTCGCCGGAAAAGTCGCCGGAGTTACTGTTCACGCCGGAAACCTAGCTGGAAATTAGGGGAAAAGCTCAATTCTTCACTTTATAAACTAATTCACCAAGAACAACCAAAATTCGAAGCCAAAAGCTTACCTAAAACCGATCGAAGCTCACGCGTCTAGCTGCCAGAAATCAAGCCGATCGAACTCGTAACCTTCCGATACAAGGCAAGGAAAAAGCTAATAGGTTGGAGGAAGAAGATTTGCTAAGCTGCTGCACAAAAATCTGGCCGCTGGAGACGCTACGCGAAGACAGCAGAAGAAGAGAGAAAACGACGGGATGCAAGGCTGGGGAAAGCTTCTTTTCTGGATTAGAGCGATCTCATACCTTTTATCAATTGGGTTTGGGTTTATATATTTAAATGAAATGGGCTGGGCCATTTTAGTTATTGGGCCTCACATTCTCCCCTGCTAATAAAAGATTTCGTCCTCGAAATCTAACAAACACAACACTGATATCCACAACATCACGACGGATAATACATAGGAAATTCAGAATACATCGCGTAATTCTGAACATTCTCAAACAAATGAGGCCATTCTTGTCGCATCTTTGCCTCTAATTCCCATGTAGATTCTTCTCTTTCATGCCTACTCCATTGTACCAGAACCAATGGAATCGTCTTGCTCCTGAGCTGTCTTTCCATGCGGTCCAAAATTTGCACAGGATGTTCAACATAGCTAAGGGAACTGTCTAACTCCACATCCTCGACATTCAAGATATGAGACGGATCTGGCTCATACTTCCGCAACATAGATACATGAAACACATTATGTATCAAAGACAAATTCGGCGGCAAGTCCAAACGATAAGCCAATGTGCCAATCCTCTCAACAATCATATACGGACCAATAAAACGCGGAGCTAACTTCCCTTTATGTCCAAATCTCATGGTACCTCGGAAAGGTGACACTTTCAAGAAAACATAATCGTCCACTTGGAATTCTAAAGGTCTACGCCTTTTATTAGCATAACTGGCTTGACGATCCTGGGCTGCTTTCATCTTTTTCCTGATCAATTCAACTTTATCTTTCATTTCTTGAATAAATTCTGGTTTTGACATCTGTCTTTCTCCTACGTCTTCCCAACATATCGGTGATCTGCACTTTCTTCCATACAAAGCTTCAAATGGTGCCATACCGATTGTTGCCTGAAAACTATTATTGTAAGAGAATTCAACCAAAGACAATGATTCTTGCCAACCACCTTTGAAATCCATCACTGCTGCTCGTAACATATCTTCTAGAGTCTGGATGGTTCTTTCTGACTGACCATCTGTCTGCGGGTGATAGGCAGTGCTCATAGCCAATTTTGAACCCAAAGCTGATTGCAAACTTCCCCAAAACTTTGAAGCAAATCTTGGATCACGATCAGATACTATTGTTATTGGCACACCATGCAATCTCACTATATGATCAATGTACAGTTTCGCCATTTTCATATAAGTACAAGTACGATCATACGGAATAAAATGAGCTGATTTAGACAATCTATCAACAATCACCCAAATCGCATCACAACCACGATTAGAACGAGGCAAATGAGTCACAAAATCCATAGCAATGTGCTCCCAATTCCACTGCGGTACTTCAAGACTATGTAACATTCCACCAGGCCTCATTCTCTCGGCTTTAACTTGTTGACACGTTAAACATTTAGCCACAAAATGAGAAATGTCTTTCTTCATACCTTCCCACCAATAATGAGCTCTCAAGGTATGATACATCTTTCGAATTCCTGGATGAATACTGTGCCGACTACAATGTGCTTCCTTTAGTATGGCTTCTTTCAGATCTATCAAATTTGGAACCACAAGTCTACCATTAAAGCGCAGACTACCATCTGAAGCAACACTAAACTTTTCTGTCTGACCTGCTCGAGACAATTCTTTCAATCTATGAATGTGCGGATTGGTCTTCTGTGCTGCTTTGATTCTGGACAAAATCTGTGGCTCGACTTGAATAGATGACACTATAAAGTAGTCTCCACTGATCTGATAAGTCCATCCTGAAGTTCCCAAGTGCTCGTGAACTTTAGAGATAGTCAAAGATGTCAGCATAGCATTCTGAACTTTCCTGCTGAGAGCATCTGCAACAAGATTCATTCGACCTGGTTGATACTGAATCTCACAGTCAAAGTCTTTAAGTAACTCCATCCATCGACGTTGTCTCATGTTCAAGTCAGGCTGCGAGAAAAGATAATTAAGAATCTTGTGATCCGAATAAATCACAAACTGCTCACCGTACAAATAATGACGCCATAACTTCAATGCAAACACAATGGCAGCCAACTCTAAATCATGCACTGGATATCGGGTCTCATGCGGCTTCAACTGACGAGAAGCATATGCAATCACTCGCCCATTTTGCATTAGAACACATCCAAGTCCATTTAGAGATGCATCTGAACAAACAACATATCCACCTGAGCCTGATGGTAAAGCTAGCACTGGAGCTGTTGTCAACTTTTCCTTCAAAAAGTCTGAAAACTCGACTCACATTCATCAGTCCACACAAAACGTCGATCTTTTTGCGTTAATTGAGTCATAGGCCTTGCTATAATAGAAAATCCTTCAATGAAACGCCTATAATATCCTGCCAATCCCAAGAAACTGCGAATATCGGGAATATTCGTCGGTGTTGGCCAATTGATAACAGCTTCCACCTTACTAGGATCCACTGATACTCCTTGAGCTGATATAACATGACCCAGAAATACTACTCTGTCCAGCCAGAATTCACATTTAGAAAATTTTGCATACAATTGCGCTGCTCTGAGTGTCTGGAGGACTAACCTTAAATGTTCTCGATGCTCCTTCCTTGTTTTCGAATAAATCAGAATGTCATCTATGAAGACAATAACAAATCTGTCTATAAATTCTCGAAAAACACGATTCATCAAATCCATAAAAACTGCAGGAGCATTAGTCAATCCAAAAGGCATAACTAGAAATTCATAATGCCCATAACGCGTTCGAAATGCTGTCATCGGCACATCTTCCTCTCGAACTCGGAGCTGATGGTAGCCAGAACGAAGATCAATCTTTGAATAAACTGACGTACCTTGCAACTGATCAAACAAATCATCGATACGCGGCAGAGGATATTTATTCTTCACAGTAGCTTTGTTCAATTGCCTATAATCAATGCACATTCTCAACGTTCCGTCTTTCTTCTTGACAAACAATACTGGAGCTCCCCAAGGTGACATGCTTGGTCTAATATAGCCTTTTTCCAGTAAGTCCTGTAATTGCTCTTTGAGTTCTTTCAATTCCACTGGAGCCAAACGGTATGGTGCTCTCGAAATAGGATTTGTCCCGGACACCAACTCAATGCTAAAATCAATTTCCCTCTGGGGTGGAAATCCAGGAATTTCATCAGAAAATACATCGGGGAATTCCTTGAAAACAGGAATATCAGAAACTTCGAATCTTTTTCCCTGAGTCGCATCAACTGTATAGATCATGAATCCTTCATTTCCTGTTGACAAAAGTCTGAACATTTCCATTGCTGACACTAATGGAATACGTGATTCTGAATCACTACCGTAAAAATTCCATTTACTGCCATAATATGGTCTGAATCTGACGACTCTATGGAAACAATCAACGGTAGCTCGATAATTAGACAGAGTATCCATTCCCAGAATACAGTCGAAGTCAGACATATCTAACTTGATGAGATTAGTAATCATAATATTGTCATCGAATCTAATCACACAATTCAGAATTATCTCATGAGACATCAAACATACACCGGCAAGAGTAGAAACTGACACAGTATCTATCAACGGAGTAGTAGCAATCTCATGCTCATCAACAAATACAACAGATACAAATGAATGAGATGCTCCTGTGTCTATCAGTATAGGAGCAGGATGATTAAAAATAAGGCAGATACCTGCAATAACTCCGCCCGGTGCATCTTGAACTTGATCCTGGGTTAAAGCATGAACTCGAGCCTGCTGTGGCCCTGGGAAACGTTGCTGAACCGGACCTCTAGGCTGAGGATAACTAGATTGCTGAAAAGACTGAGTCGGAACAAAAGGCCTAGTTGCTTGTCCTCTAAAACCTTGACCAAACTGAGGTTGCTGAGATTGTTGTCTTGCTGCATTCGGACATACTCTAGCATAATGTCCAACTTGCCCACAGATATTACAAGATCCTTGAACTCCCGTACACTGAGTACTGAAATGCTTACCACCACAACGATCACAAAATACTCCACCTGGGGACCCAACTGAGCTTCCACGCTGACTGCCGGAACTAGAAGAACTGCTACGAGTTTGTTTCTTGAATTGTTTTCCTTTGGCCTTAAAGTTTTGCTGCTTTGGTTGCTGATAAGGCTGCGAAGGCTGATACGGCAGTAAAGATGGGTATAGTGGTGCCCCCACTGGCAACGGCACATTGCCTCCGAAACTCTGAGGAAAGCCTGGATGGACTGACTGTGGTTCTGCCAAAAATAGACTCGCCTCCACATTCTTGGCTTTCTCAACGGCATCGGCATAATTAATAGGTGCTCCAGCTACTACCAAAGTGCAAATGGTTCGATTCAATCCTTGCATAAAATGCGATAGCTTGTTCCGATCGCTGCTAGCAACATGAGGAACATAGGCAAGAAGCGCTGAGAATTGAGAGGCATACTCCACAACAGTCATATTTCCCTCAGTCAATCTATTAAACTCAGCTTCCTTGGCCGAATAATAAGAAGGCGGTGAATACTCTCGAGCAAACTGAGCACAAAACACATCCCAAGTAACTCTTTCACCCGATTCCTTCAAAGCTTCCTCAGTAGTTTCCCACCACAACTGAGCTCGGTCCTTTAATTGACAAATGGCCAACTTAAGCTGCAAATCAGGGGTGTACTCCAACATATTGAACAAACGCTTCATACTCTTTAGCCACGCTATAGCTTTCTCGCCATCTTCATTCCCAAAGAATCGAGGAGGACGCATATTCTGAAATCGAGATATCACTAATTCCATTTCACCCATTCCTCTCGTCAACTGATCCACTTCACGGTCAACATTAACATTTCGTGCTTCACCCCGAGGACGATGACCTCGTCTTCCCCAGTCAGTCTCGTTCAGTCCTCTAACGTTAGGAGCTTCAGACTCCTGAACAACTTCCTTTCCTTTTCTACTCTTCCGCCCAGGTGCCATCTACAAGACACAGGTATTTAATCCACAAGCAGAAACAAAATAATCGGTTGAGTATAAAAGCATAAACTTAAACTAATACGCTCTAGTCATGCTGATACGATTAATTCAAAACATAAAAGCAAGTAAGAGCAAATAATCAAGCACATGCACAATCATTTTATTTGTGCCTAAACTCGAGTGTCCTAGACTCTAATTCGAGCGTATCCCAGTTACGCTCTGATACCAAACTGTCAGGGCCCGTGCACTTAATTAATATTTAATTACCACACAACAAGGATTAAATGGTGTAAACAGCGAAAACGAGTTTAAAACGTTAATTTGGGCCTACAGAAATTTCGGCATGACCTCCCCGTAAGTAGGACATCCCAAAAATCTCAAAACACAACAACAATAATATACGCTCGAAAATATCATCAAGCTCACAATCAACCACACAAACATCCTACAGCCGCACTGGCCAGGACTAGACACAACAAACCACAAATAAAATCCAAACCACATAAAGACATCACCATACAGCTACACAGGGCATCTCCCTGGCAAATGTATCAAACCAGTATAATATATAAATATCTGGGAACTCTGACACAAACCGACTGACTACTGGGTTCCACTCGCTGACGCTCCACCAGACGCGTCAAAACCCCTGGAATGACCTGCTATGGCATCAAAAACAACCACAACATCAAAAGAAAACAGGGGTCGGACCCCAGTACGACAAACCAGTAAAATCATGATGTAAATAAAAGACATGTAATAATATCAAGTAAATGCAATGCTATGTGATGCATGAATGGTAACAACGGAATAATGGATACCAAATGGAGTCCAAACGAATAGCATCATCAACAGTAACAGTGGCCACCCGTGCTAGGAATGCAGCATCAAATCGCCGCTCGTCCATGCACGTAGCATCGGGAATGCGAGTAGCTAAGTCGCTCGTCCCTAGCTGTCATCTGGGAATGTGGCTAATCCTAATCCACTCGTCCCTCTGATGACTCAATATATCTCAACAGAATCAACATAAATAGCTGTCAAAGGAGTCAAGGCTCAATATGTTATGCCAATACAATTTATGCATGAATGCAACAATATAAACATTCAATGCACATCATAGCAAACAACATTGACTGAATATTCGTACACGCCAATATAACCGTCATAATGATATAGGTTTGAGCGTACCTCAATTACAACTTACAATACCCCGGTAAATCTTAAAGGCTATCGAATGAAACTCGTCCAACGATAAAACCTACAATATAAATTCGCTATACACTTCAATACAATGCATACCAAACGACTAAACCAAAATAAATCGTCTCGGTTAAAATTCGAAATCCGGGAAGCCTATATAACTCGATCAAAATCTGGATTCCAAGCTTAATACCTCAAGAAACGAAGCTTAAACACACAACAGTGATCTTGCGAAAAATGGTTCGCCGGAAAAGTCGCCGGAGTTACTGTTCACGCCGGAAACCTAGCTGGAAATTAGGGGAAAAGCTCAATTCTTCACTTTTATAAACTAATTCACCAAGAACAACCAAAATTCGAAGCCAAAAGCTTACCTAAAACCGATCGAAGCTCACGCGTCTAGCTGCCAGAAATCAAGCCGATCGAACTCGTAACCTTCCGATACAAGGCAAGGAAGAAGCTAATAGGTTGGAGGAAGAAGATTTGCTAAGCTGCTGCACAAAAATCTGGCCGCTGGAGACGCTACGCGAAGACAGCAGAAGAAGAGAGAAAACGACGGGATGCAAGGCTGGGGAAAGCTTCTTTTCTGGATTAGAGCGATCTCATACCTTTTATCAATTGGGTTTGGGTTTATATATTTAAATGAAATGGGCTGGGCCATTTTAGTTATTGGGCCTCACAAATTGTTTGATTTTACTCATTTGGACTCATCTAGACATTATTTGATTTGGCCTTTCATACTTTTAGGAAATGTTTTCAATTTTAGGCTTTTAGTTGTGTAGCAATTTACAATTAAAACACGTCAATTTCCTGCACACTAGATGTATACATGAGCAAAATAAGAGAAACTTTGACATCGGTAAAACAAAGATTTATGCATTTTAGGTGCAACTACATGAGTTGCAAATGAAACACATGGTAGGTGAATTAAGATGTGAATTTCAGCATATTAAATTTGGAATTTTCAGAATTGCTATCATATCATTTCATGTGGTGGCTTGGTGTTTTATTTTGAAGCTTGATATTGACAACACCTGGCATTTGTTCAAAGTTACTGTTCTTCAAATGAGTTTGAAGGAGAATCTTTTCTCTCGGTTTGTTAAGTGTATCTTGTTTCTTTCTTTCACAGGCATGGCTTGCATTACTCTTGTCTTTTCACATCTTTGCTCATGTCTCAACTATTTTGTAATAAAGCGTAAGTGGTGTCATGTATCAGCTGCTATCATTTCACTTGTTTTTTTAAATCTGGAAATTGGAAGGTGCCCATATTTGTTTCTGGACGTAAAATTCCTTATCATATTTGTTAGTTTGTCTCATTAAATCACGTTCTCTTTTCACCATTCTTATTCCAGATATGAGTCACTTAATTTTGACGTCCATGACCTAATATTTTTTCATAAAATAGAGTTAAGGTGTTAGGTTTCCTCACTCAGTTTCTTACCATGCACTGGATTCACTCAGTCCTAGAGTTTGCTTCGTTATGTAATTTTAGTGGGCAGAGAGCAAACATAGTTGTTGCCTTATGCCCCATGTGCATATTTAATCAGCATTTCATTTGCTTATGTTATGATAATTGGTGTTTTCTCCTCTTATACTGATAATACTGTTTTACTTTATCCTCGGTACAATTCATTTTTGGCTTTAATCAATGCAATTGATGGTTCTGTCAGGATATTGGAGGATGCGACATCCAAAAGCAAGAAATTCGTGAAGCTGTGGAGTTACCTTTGACTCATCATGAGTTGTATCAGCAGATTGGCATAGATCCTCCTCGTGGCGTTTTGCTCTATGGTCCTCCTGGTACTGGGAAAACCATGCTTGCAAAGGCTGTTGCTCACCATACAACTGCAGCCTTCATTAGAGTTGTTGGCTCAGAATTTGTCCAGAAGTACTTGGGTGAGGTAATGCTATTAATTGCGTTGATTATGCATTGGCATTGTCAGCTATCATTTATTTGGGAAATACCATAGCATCGTATCTTGTCTCTCTAAAATTGCTTTACTGATTGTGCATGAGTTGCTGCTTTTTGATTAATTTTCAGATACTTTGTAGGAACTGATATTTGGAGTCACTTGAGCCTCTTTATTTTTCCTGTTGATTAGGTTTTTCAAAAATAAAAAATGTAATGGGGAGTATTGGATGTGAAAAGTGCAATAAATATTTCAGTTAAAGCTTTGATTCAGAGTCTTTGATATTTTATTTTAATCTTTTTCTTCATTTTGTTGTTTCCTGGTTTGCCATTTTACTGAATAGACAGCTTATGACTTAAAAAAAACAATTTATGGTTTATTAGATTTCTGATATCTCATTAACACTGGATTATGGTGATAGAGGTATATGGTGATTGGTAATTCTATGTCCTTATTTTGATAGAATATCATTGATCTTCTGTTTAATAAATGTACAGGGTCCACGAATGGTTCGTGATGTTTTTCGGTTAGCGAAAGAAAATGCACCTGCAATTGTTTTCATTGATGAGGTAGACGCTATTGCTACTGCTAGGTTTGATGCCCAAACAGGAGCTGATAGAGAGGTCCAGCGAATTCTTATGGAACTGCTGAACCAGGTAGGATTTGAAACTTAGGCTTAAGTGAAAAATATTGCAATGATGCAAGGATTTAAATTCCCTGATGTACTTTATATTATAAAACATTTTGATGTCTTGCTTATACGAAATGTTTGTCTTCACAATATTTTTTTTTGGCTTCTTGCAGATGGATGGATTTGACCAGACTGTCAATGTGAAGGTTATCATGGCAACTAATCGAGCTGACACATTAGATCCTGCCCTTCTGCGTCCGGGAAGGCTTGATCGCAAAATTGAGTTTCCTTTGCCAGATAGACGCCAAAAGAGGCTCGTCTTTCAGGTGAACTTTATAGGAGTTGTAATTGTATGGTCATTTTTTGGGAACGCTGTTTTGGTTCTCAAATTAGGAAAGGAAAGGGTAAAAAATGGGAAAAACTTTTGGGGAAGGGAGGGAAAATTTTGCAGCAGCCGAGGAGCGTAATATCCTGAATAAGAATGAAAATAGATCCTTCAACTTCTCCATCTCCATATGGTATAGTTTTTCTTATAACATAATGGCGTCACATGCAGGTTTGCACTGCTAAGATGAACCTAGGCGATGAGGTGGATTTGGAGGACTATGTGTCTCGGCCAGATAAAATTAGTGCTGCTGAGGTCAGTTGATGTCCTCACTCTTTGTTGCATTGGACCACAAGAAGTAATTGTTAAATCATTTGTTTTTTGTAATGCTTCCATAGTTATTTTCATAGTACCCTGAAGCTCCTTATGTATGAGGTCATAACTATTTAAATCAGAAGGCACAGAATTGGGCTTTAAACGATGTTTACGAGCTGCGCCTTCGCCTATGCTTAAGCAGAGGCATGGCCTTTTAAGTAAAACCGTTTACTCATGAAGCATGGACCTTGGTGTGCCTCTAGCTTGAGGCATGCTTTAAGCGTGCCTTAAATGCTTAGATTGTGAATCAAAGTGTGAATTAGAACGTAAAAGTTATTCATATTTTACACAAACTAATAAATATCTAATTTGCTATTGTTCGATAGCTAGTTAAATATATATTGGATTTAGACAGAGTAATTTTATATTGGATTTAGACACAGTAATTCGCTTCATGTATATTTATTGTAGTTGTAGAATATTATTATTTGATCCACCTCATTTCGATAAAGCACACCCTTTGTTTTTTGTTTTGCTTCTCGACTCTGTGTCATCCTATGCATGTAGCTGTCTTGAACACCCTTAGTAATTAGTATATATAGACATATGTATGTACACACACAAACATATCTGGAGCATAGACGCTTGCACGCAGACATATACACCAATATATTGTGGTCAAAAGATTTTATGGAACGAGTTAAATATTATCCAAAATCTCTCTGCTACGGGAGTGATACTAAGTTACAATATTTAATGTTCCAGATAGCAGCTATTTGCCAAGAAGCTGGCATGCTTGCAGTAAGAAAGAATAGGTATGTAATATTACCGAAAGATTTCGAAAAGGGTTACAGATCCAATGTAAAGAAGCCCGACACAGATTTTGACTTCTACAAGTGATCTGTAAGTGTTGGTGTAGGAAAACATTTGAAAAACATGTACTCTCGAACTTCTCCTCTACCGATCGAGTTGCAGCAAAAAGATTATTGGTGTGTGTGTTATGTTGAGACATTTGTTCTGATGCGTTTTACTTCAGCTGTGAACTGTTCGTTATTTACAACGTACTTTTCGCTCGAGGAACACTTGGTTCTGTTTGTTTCGTTTCATTGTTCTCTTATGTGTCCCATTTCGTTAGGAAGTCACTCTGATTTTTGTGTGGTTCAAGGGCCTCAGAATTTTTAACAAATATCTTGATGTAAGATTATTTCCGAATATTTTTCAAAAGCGAATTTGGAAAATTGAAATTTAGAACTTTGTTAATAGTGATTGGCAATGGGTTCGGATCTGACCCTTGTCCAACTTGGACCCGGCCTGTCATCAAAAAAATGGGGCTAAGATCATGTACGGTTATTAATTTTTTTTTTTGTCAAAAACCGGATATGAGCCTTCCGGATTTTAATATTATTATATATGTATTAGTAATGTATTGTTGTGTTTTTATATTTGTAAAGTTCAAAACGATGTAAAAGTAAATATATTTTACTATCTAATTAAAGTTGAGGACCACATACTAAATGACAAAAAATTGTGAGAAGGTCTCACGAGTCTATTTTGTGAGACAGATCTTTTATTTGGGTAATCTATGAAAAAATATTATTTTTTATGCTAATAATATAATTTTTTTTATTGTGAATACAGTTAGTGTTAATCCGTCTCACAGATAAAGATTCGTGAAATTGTTTCCCAAGAAAATTACTCATACTAAATTTGTTTAAACTATTTGAAATTACGATTATATATTAATTATATAAGTTTATTTATGAAACTTAATATTTTTTTCTTTTTTAAATCACCGGTCTTATCTTTTTTTTTTATTATTTTATATATTTCAAATATTTATAATTTGAATTTTTTAGATTACTATATTTTAGAGTGTAGTAATTGTCTCTGGGATTAAAGTTGCATTGTTAGTATAAATTATAGTTTTTGATAAAATAACAAACGTTCGATTCTACCATTAATATTAGAGTTAATATCACCTTTTCGATTTTAATTGATTGTAAATAGTGTAATTATTAATATATTTTTTTTGATGCGCAGTCACAATGATGGTTGACATAAAATAAAAATCGTGGTAGTTGAGCTCTTGATTATCGTTCGGACTATGATCATGAGGGGTATCAATGCTATCCTGGGGTAACTTCGAGTTATCTGTTTGTGGTCCGTTCGTTATAGACAGAGAGACGCGGAGCCCGAGCGGCCGACGGGCGAGTGGTTAGATTTGATAAAGAAACAATGTTCGACCTTACATATAGTAAAAAATATGAAAGATAATTATTATAAATATATAAGCATGCAACAAATACAAATACAAAACAAATTATATCATTTAGCAAATTTTATCTCATTGTTCGTTTATTTATTGACAAAGATTTAAAGAATATATGAAGATGTCCCAAAATATTTGATGATGAGAAATAAATTTAAAAAATGTTTTGATTAAGTTAATTTTTTAATAAAGCCTTAATTTGTATTAATTAATTAATTTTTTTTTATAATTGTATTAATGAAAAAAATTAGATATGTCAAATGTAGTATAAATATATTCTTTGATATTTTATTTGCAATTTTTTTTTTTAGAATTGAAGAATTTCATCTGTTTTTTTTTTTTTTTTTTAATTTAAAGGTTGTTTTAACTTTTAAGAACCCCCTTTGTTTACAGGAAGCTAAAATTTTAAGCTCAAATAGATTTTAAAAACTTGTTGAGGAATTCTAGTAGTAAACTGAATATGGATATTTCGTCCTTTTATTAAGAAAGTTTTATAAAGATTTAATTGAAATACATTGTTATGCTAGTCTAAAAAAAATACAAGGGTATTGTGTGATTTTTTTGCAAATTATTTGGACGAACTTTTTTTTTTTTTTAAAACAGATGCCCCTTCTTTTTTTTCTTTGTTTCAGATTTGCCTTAGGATCACCACTAAAAATCATACAAGTGGATCATTTTTTTTAAAATCAATATTTAGGCCTTTGCTGGGAAAGAAGTTTCAATTATTGATTGATTTTTTAATTATTTCAATCTTTTTAGATAGTTTTCTAATGTTTCATGTTTTAAGCCATTAGAAATAGTGGTTGGGGATAGGCAAGTTCATAAGATTTGGAGTGATGTGAGTTATCATTTCTCAGTGTCGTGGGATCGATTCTCTTGTAAAACATATTTCTTAATGAAATATTGTGTGAGTTATGTTTTGGGGATCAATGTTTGTTGTCTTCTCTCTTGAATTTCTTTCTTGTCTAGGTTAAGGAGCTTCTAACATATATAAAAAGTGGTAAACTTTTTTTTTTTTTTAAATTATTTTAAAACAACTTTTTTTTTTAATTTTAAAAATAGTAGATAGTGTTAGAAAATGACTCGCGATGGCTAGAGTACTAACTTCACCAAGATCTAGCCAAAAAGTCGAGCATGAATTCTTGATTTTCAATTAAAAACACTCAAGAAAACACTCAAAAAATTTTACGCTAATAAATACTATTTTAATAATGTTTGATTTTAGGGAGACTTGTCAAAAAATCCCTATACCCATTCTTAACTTACTCTTTACTTCCTACCCCACTAAAACTTTGTTTCAACTCCCCATTTCTTTTAAATTTCCAAATTTACCCTTATATCTATATTTTGAATAATTGATTTTTCTTTTTGTAAATAATGGCCCATCATGCTTCCGAAAAATAAATTAAATCTTTTACCTCTTTGACCGGAGTACCACCAGGTTATATCCACCGTATTTTACGAACTGCTCCTCACAGTCCAACCACACGATCGCAACCGATGGTTACTGACGCAGATTCCTTCAGCAGCATTTGGCACAACCCTAATTCGTTTCCTACCTTAGGGTGTACAATAAAAGATAAAATTTTGAAAATAATACATGAGAGGGGCTAGAGCAAAGATTTTTTTTATTCAAACACAAACATTTTATTAATACATAGTAACCTCCTGTAGAAGAGGAGAAACTTGTTTAGCTACTTACAGTAGCTGAACTCACTACACACATAAACGTGAAAGGGAAAATATTACAAGTGTTTTGAAGAAAAATGAAGAGGTTGATCGATGCCTTCATCTTCCTTCTGCTTCTTTATTTATAGAAGGCTCCTTCGGATTTGAAATTCGGACTTCAAATCTTTCATAAGCCTTTACAGCTTGCTTGGGGACCATATAGTGGTTGAGTGGTCCCTTCATGACCTGTCTTTTTCTAGATTATTAATCTAGAAATTAACTTCTCATCTTTTTTTATCTCCCTGAGATACCATTGACGATGAGTATACAAGATATCTGCGGTAATTTCGTCTCCTTTTTCCTGGAAACGTTGGACTAGCCATTTAAGAGCGTCCGCCTGTTTTCTCTTGTAATTGATCCTTCTTTTCAAGACTTTCAGAATACTCGATACATCTTTAAGTTTTGATTTCGGCGTGTTTAACTGGTTTCAATTTATCCTTATTTATAGATGAAAATTTCGGGACCAGTTGTTTGACTTTTATTCATTGGATTCTTTTTAGTATATAGTATCCAATGTCCTTTTGTCTTTTACCACTCATTATTAGTGGTTTTCGTGTCATCTTCCACCTATTATTGGTGGTCCTTGTCCTTCCACTCACATGTTGGTCCTTTTTTTGATAATGGGTTTGGTCACATGTTCCTTTTAACTTTGTCGAGGAATCTTTGGCTTTCGGTGTCCTCGAGGAAAACGTGAATGTGGTCCATCCCCACTAGTGCTTGTATCGGTAAAGTGTTTCCGATCAGATCTAGGCTTGAATCCTTTACCGAATTCCGGTTCCTTCTGGTTTTGGCATTCTGGACAGATGTTTTCAGACCATCTTCCTACATGTGCCATGTTACAGAATTTCCGACGAGTTTCTTTACTTGTCGGCAGCTTGCTATTCCACAAAAGATTTCTCTTTTTCTCAAATAAATCTTCTGCAAAACTTGTTGTTTTTTCTGTCATGGTATTTAACAGGAATGATCCATTCATTGAATGATTATAAAATTTGAATGAGAACTTGACTTTGTCCATCTCAATGAGACAGACCCATAGACCCCAAGATCTTCTGGTAGAAATGTCATCTTCAGTGATTGAAGCAACCAGGGGTGTTTCTTCTGTTGGAGGATCTTTGATAAATTTTTGAATATTTGAATATGGCCTCTTTAACTTGATGAAATGAAAGGCTTCGTGAGAACCTTTCCCTGCTGGTTCTGGTGCTGCACTGAAAAAGTATAGCTCCAAAACATCTCCACTGGACAAATAATCATTATTCGCCCAAGTTTCGTGAACAGCTTCCTGGATCCACTTTGGTAGTCCTGAGATTTCCGGAAAGCTGGGTGATGTAGTATAAACTGAGGCAAGAGCCCCGAATTCATACCATGCTTTAACCTCCTTTAGATATGAATTTTGTTTCATCCATACCCTTGGATATTTTCCTGAAACATCAACCCTGTTAGTAGCTGGGTTGATTCCAGTTCTTGTTTTCAGTTTCTCCCAATTCTGCTGATAGACCTGAAATGGAGAAATTGTTGCTTCGTTAGTACCAACCTTAGATTTGCCTTTGTCAATACGAGGCCTGTTGCGCATTTTCCTACCGCAAGTGTACGGTGTCAAGTTTTAGTACTGGTTAGAGTACAGATATCGATCCCACGAGGAGTGTGTATAAAATCTATATCAATGCTCGTAATTAAAATAGCCAAGACTTTATCTAAAAAAATCAAATGAAAGGTTGGTTTGTTTGAATGAATTAACTGAAAACAATGAATTAATTAAGTCACCGAATTGAGAGATAATAATGAGAGAAAATATCTAGAAAAATGATTTCACAAAGTTTCCACGATAATTATTCACAGTTTAATTTATATTCCTGAATTCCAATCAATTAATGGCCAAGAAAACTTAGATTGTTTTATTCCCCCTTTCCCAAGTGACGAATAAAGTGTATCTATCAACTTCGATTCAATTATTCCTAATTAGAATCTATGTTTCATAGATAAATGCAAGCAATGTTCTTACTAAGCCTCGCTAAAGTTATACGCCTTCCGAACGCTATAAACATTTAACGATGTGTCTCTAATAATCTATAATCCTAGTCCCTCTCCCGAGTTATAAGATTAATCAAACAACAAACAATTTATGGCCAGTAAATTGCAGTACAGTAAACACAGAGAACACAATTAAACGAAAGCGGACTTCAATCAAATAAACAACGGTGTCAAATCATCGTATCAACAGAGTTACGTCATTCTCTAGAATGGAAGTTTAGTTCATCACGAATTCTAAATAAACGCAACGCATGTTTGAATATTTAGACATCGAAACAGTAGAAAATAAGTTCATACAACATTCCTACTGGAATGTATATGGAGAATGGACTTGTGGTCATTGGATTTTCCACATTTTATCCTCTGCCATAAACTCCATTCCATACTCTAGAGGTTTCCAAGGTTTGTGTTCCTCAAGAAACTCTAGTCCAAGAATCAGTCGATCTGATTCTTTCCCTGGAATTCCTTGAATGTGAACCTCCAATTCTCCGATATTAATCAGTCCTTGGTAAGTTCCTATCATAGGTTGTTCCAAATAGTATATTGAATTACAAGGAAATTGATTCCTTTGCTTAGTAATATCAAATACTATTTCGACTTCCTTCCACCCTTCTGGGCATTGAAGTTTTCCTATTGTAGAAAAACTTTTCAGCTCCTGTTGGGTTTCTATAACAGGTGTTTTTCCCCACCTGTAACTCGTAATTCTATCTCCTTGAAAAGATAGTCTTCTTGATTCCAATCTAAGACTTTGATTCCTTTGTAGAATCGGTTTGTCTTGTATTTGGATATCGGTTTCCTGTATTAAAGGAAACTCAACTCTTTCCGGATAAATTGCCTGAACAACTTGTCCAAATATCTCAGGGATTTCAACAAACTCATTTCTAATAAACAGTTCAGAATGATGTGTATTAGAAAGAGCATATGAAATTTGATAGGTAATAGAATATGGCATATTACCTTCTTTCATCAACTTTTTTTCCTTGAAATTCTGATGCAATGTCAAGGCTCGGCTGAAATCTCGATCGGCCAGTTTGTAGGCTATCCTTGGATAGATTACTCCTACAATCTTTCCTGCACAGAGATTTCCTGAGATGGTTCCCAGTACTGAATCTTGTAGATTCCCCATTCTTTTATCGCATATAGCAATATCAATAGGCGAATCTATCCCTTCTTTGAAAGTAACCTTTATCATAATTTGGATTGCTCCAATATGAATCCAGGACATAGTCCTTGCTACTTCTATCTTGAGTTTTTGTAATTTTTCCTTAATTTCTTCGGAAGGAATTAACTGCATCTTCATTCTATTTCCTGTAAGTTCCATCAGGATTGCCATTTCCCTTCTAGATACTTTATAGATTAGATGATGCTTTCTGTTTCTTAGGCCAAAACTTCCTAAGAATTTTTCTACCTGTCCTGCAGAGAAACCTTGATATCTCTGTAGACTCGGATTTTTCTCATGATTCTTTGAACCATGTTATGAGATATTGTTGTCTGGCTGAAAAACCCAGACATATCTTCATGTGATTCGTGTCGAAACACCTCGTTTTCAGTCAGATTCCGATTCTGTTCCATCAGAGTCTTCCTGACTTAAGACTTCTTCTTCTTCATATATACTTTCATCTGAGGCGATGTCCTCAAATCGGTATACTTGAATAAGATCTTTGTAATAAACTGCTTCTTCAATATCCGGGGTAGGATCAAAGTGTTTAATACCTCTTTTTTCATTTTCTGGACAGTTGGTCGAGATATGACCTCTTGCTCCACATGTCCAGCAATTACAGTCCTTGAAACTTTCATTGGCCCGAGTATGAGCTCTTCTGAAAGTTTTCTTGGTAGGTGCTCTTCCTGTGCTTCGAGATGTACTCGATGCTTGGGATGATGTCCTACTCCTCGATGGTCCACTTCTTTGTCCAGATTTATAAGATCTGGCTTTCTGTCTGGACCACACAGTTCTTGGTTTCCAAGAACTTCTTCCACTTCGTGCATAAGGATGAGTCCGAAAACTTTTCCTCTTATGCTTATGTGGTTTACTTCCAATAATTGTTGGAAGATCATTTTCCTTACAACACAAAGGAGTTCTTTTGTTGATACCCCTTAAGCGTTTGTAATTCTTTTGTAATGCTGCCATATGGCACCATTCTGCCAACTTTCCTTTGAGAAAAGAGGCTCTTCGTGCCAACGTATCTGGATTTCCAGGTACGTATTCCCTAATGAGCATTTCTCTCCAAGGACTCGGCATTTTTGCGAGGAAAAGCTGCATAGCTATATCTTCTTCGACTCCTGAATTCCATCTATATTTAGTGAATAACATAATATATTCATCCACCAAACATATATCATGTAATTCCAGACTATACAGAGCTTGAGTATATTTCTTCTTCTTCTCTGTATCTTGACTGTTGAAATAGTCTACCCCTATGAAGTGTGCTTTAAATAGGATAGCCATTTTTTCAGCGATCTCACTAAGAGATTCACCAGCTAGGACTGACTCCTTCATGTCAAATGAGGTCATGTCCCAAGCAATTTTCACTGATCCCATAAGACTCATTTCCAGAATTTTAATGAATCCTTCTTTGTTGAGTTCGAGTGTTCCTGCTGCAATTCTCATAGCAGATGTCCAATCATCTGTGAGATCTTCTCTGTTTTTGAAGTCTAATACATCAAGGTTAAGCATAACCCCGTAAGGATGTATAGGATCCAAAACAGTTTTCCCATAGGGTGTTTGGTGCAAAGGAATTTGATTTCTCCTTGCCCTTGTTCCTGCTGGGTGTGATCCTCCCCCAGTATGGAAATCAGATTGAGATTCTCTCATGTTTACATTATGAGATCCCACACTTTCCCTGGGTGGTTCTTGAGAAGATGACCAGGTTATAGCAGGTGGTGTTTCACCTACTGCTGTGTTCATATTTAGATCTACTACTTTGAGATTTGCGAAATATTCCTCAAGCTCTTGTAGATCTTCTATACCAATCCTTTCTAAAGTTGTCATCAGATCAATTTCTTTTCTGAGACAGACTTGATTAGATTGATCATCTTTTCTTCTTCAGTCAATGGTTTTGACACCACTCTGGCCTTCCCTTGTTGATGTAACAAAGGTTCAGTACCAAAAGATGGTGGTAACCAACCTCCTGAAGTTCGTCTACTGGAACTGGGCTGTTGTTCCAGTTTCTGAATTCTTGTTTGAATATCCTTTAATATTCCAAGAATTTCTTCCTGGGTTTCAATGATTTTCTCAACTCGTTGTGGTACAAAATATAGCATATTGCCATAATTTTGTACTGTCTTCTGAATTTCTCTAAGATTTGAAGAGAGCTTAGAGGAATTTGGAACTATCTCAAGAAACTTATTTGTTTTCATAAGTTTACCTGAGATTTTACCTGAAGGTGCAATAGCTTCCCTTTCTGTTTCTGATATCTAACAATAGTTAGATGCACTTGTTTATATTCCAAAATTCTGGAATATTCCTTGTAAATTATTTTTCTCGAACCGAAGTTCGTATTCATAATTTTTTCAAAATTCTCTTTCTCATACAATTAGTTACTATTAATAATAAAATTTGTGTTTGAAATAAATCCACCTAAAGCTCTGATACCATTTAAAGCGTGAGGATCAATTAACCTTTAAAATAAGAATAAAGGTATTTTTGTCCATTTTAAGGTATTAGGGAGTTTAAAGAAAGGTTTTGATGTGTAGGGAGTTTGGGGAAAGTTGAGTTTGGGTTTGGGGATTTATGAGCAATTTACCCTTGATTTTAAATATTCATAATTTTGGTATATAACAGCTCCTGATAATCAAAAGTTGAGTTTCATATTTTTTTTAAAGTCATTCTGTAATCAATAGATCACATTAGATATCTAAACGATTTAACATCGAAATTGGATCTGAAACATATGCTACTCATTTTTCTTTAAAATATATTATAAATTTTTATTTTTTTCCTCTTGCCCTTTTTTGCATGAAATTTTATCTTCCCTGGACTGTTGAATTTTTAGACAAAAATTTTACAAATTAAGAGAAGATTTAAGGTCAAATGGTGGGACAAAGAAAATTAACACCAGAAAAATCAACAGAAAGTAAAATAACTTAAAACAACGATGGTTCCCTAGTGAAGGGAAACCATAAATATAGAAATTTAAATATGCAATAAAGTAAACTAAGATGGTTCCTCTATTGAGGAGATCCACAAATTGCAGAAAGTAAATTGTAGAAATTAAAATTCTTTAAGGTCGTGGTTCCTCCAGTTTCTGATGCATATAAACTTTCAAGGGATCTATATACAGAGCATACTTTTGTAAAGAACTCCACAAATCTTAAAGATGTAGGTGGTTTAACTAGCAATATATATATATATATATATATATATATATATACATATTCCAGAATTTAAAACAAGATTTCATTACTAACCAATCAAATAACTTTACATAAATGGAAGATACAAATCAAAAAGGGTTTTGGAATTAAAGAAATTTGGATCTAGGAATGAATGATTAGAGAGAGAGAGAGAGAGAGTGGTAAAATTTTCGGTCTTCTTATACTAAAGTCTTATCCCTTTTTAAATACTTTTTTGGGGGTATTTTCGGTTTTTTATTTTTTATTTTTTTAACATATGAAAATGTACATAACAATACAAATACGAATACAATGCCATACAATCTAATACAAATATTTATACACAACTATTTCCAAATATTGGTCATTGGTCGTCTGGTCCAAGAAGGTCATCTTCTTCTAGGTTAAGCAAATCCTCAGAGGATTCTGACTTTCCTGAAGGTCCTGGTGAGAATTTCATTAGTATAGCTTGCATTTATTCAGGAGTTTTGGCAGCTGCAATCATTTCCGTCATTTGGGATTTTTGTGCCAAGAATTCTGTCTGTTGTCATGGTGGAATCCTGTAAGCGGTTTTTGAGTTGGGACTCTTGTATTTTTATTATTGGTATCCAAGCTTGGATATTGGTGGCTGTAAGGCTTGGAGGAATTTTAAATTTGTTCCACAATTTGACCTTAAATATTCTCTTAATTTGTAAAATTTTTTCGTCTGAAAATTTAACAGTCTAGGAAATGACCCAAAGAAGATAAGATTTCATGTAAAAAAAGGGCAAGAGGTTTGAATCCTCTTTCTTCTGCTGTCGAGGCATCTTGGGCTCTAAAAAGATTAAAGAAATTTTGGATAGGGTGTTTGAGGATCTCATAGGTGGAGCCAAAATATTCCCACCATGTGTACCACCAGGTTGGGAATTTTTTGAGATTGCAAATCTTGGTATCAAAATAAAATAACCAGGGGTGCTTGTGTTTCTGGTTTTGAATTAAGAAGGAATTGTACCAGGCCTGTTGATAGTTCCAGTAATTAAAATATATTTCAAAAAATGATGCTTCTTTATATTTTTCTGGAAATAGTATAGATTCTGAAAAATCATAGCCCCAGTCAATTGGAGCAATGACTTTTAGGATTTTGCAGGTGGAATAAGTAGGATCATCATGGATTTGTTCCAAGAAGAAGTTTTTAAACAATGCGGAGTCAGTAGTTTCCATAATTGCTTGGTAGAAATAAGGGGTCTTATTTTCGTTCCAAGGTTTATAATATCGTCCTTTTCCAAAGTATATTTGAAGTATTTCAAAAGGATCTTTTTCATGGAATCCTAGTTCAACATGTATTATATTTTGCCAATTATTTTTCTTAAAGTAATCAGAAGGAGGGTTTAATGATGGTTGTGTGAGAACAAGCTTGGAATTTGTGGTGTGATAAGAGGTTTTTGAGGAATTATCGGAAAACGAAACAGTTTGGAAGGAATCTTTGGTAAGAGTTTCTTTATAGGGTTTCTTGCCGGAGCTTTCACTTGCCTGGATATTGGCAAGGGCATTTTTAATTTCAGGTGTTTGGAGAATGGATTCAAGGAATTTGAGTCTTTTCTCCAAATCATCACTTACCTGAGGTTTTGATTGTGCAGTATCTTTAAGTTCTTCTTCTTCTTCCTTTGTAACGATGTCGTACCAGGTTTTGGTTTTTGCTGGTTCGGTAGGAGTTTGAACATGCTTTTTATCCTTTTTGGGTGACATTTCTGTTTTGGAGAAATTCTCTTGTGAGGAAATCAGGTAAATAATTTGTATCTCTTTTTATGAATTCGATTTCAAAATCAAATATACTATATCTTGCAAAAATTTGTTTTGAGGCAAGATTTTGGACATCTTTTTGTAAAATTTCTTTTGCACTTTTACAATCTATTGTTAATAAAAAAAAATTGGTTTAAAAGGTCACTCTAGAATTTTTGGACGCATAAAATAATACTCATAATTTCCTTCTTTATAGATGAATAATTTTTCTGGGTATCATTCCAATGGGCAGATGTATACTGTACTATATACTCTTTGTTTTCTTGTTTTTGTTTTAATATACCTCCATATCCTAAATCTGACGCGTCTGTTTCTACGATTTTTTGTAAGTTAGGATCTGCGATATGAAGACATGGAATTTCTAACACTTGCTTTTTGATGTTTTTTACAATTTCTGTGCGTTTTTCTGTCCATGGTTTTTGGGTTTTATCAAGTATTTTGTCTGGAAATTTATTGTGAATTCTAAAGATCCCTCAATGGGAGTTATGGTACCACGAGATATGTAATGGCCTAAAAATCTTATCCTAGTTTGAAAACAACTTATTTTTGATTTTGATACAACTAGACCATTTTGTTTTGTGATATAAAGAAATGTTTTTAGATGTTTAAAATGATCATCGACGTTATTAGAGAATATTAATACATCATCAATGTAAACAATGCAGAATTTTGAATAATCATTATATATTTCATTCATAATTCTTTGGAATCCGGAAGGAGCATTTTTAAGTCCAAAGGGCATTACATTTCATTCATGTTGTCCAAAGGGGACTGTAAAAGCAGTTTTATATTTATCATTTTGAGAAATTTGTATTTGCCAAAATCCATATTTCATATCAAATTTGGAAATATATAAGCATTATGGAGTTTTTTTAATAAGTCTTTCTTATTTGGTATTTGATATCTGATCCATTTTAATGCTTTATTTAATGGTTTGTAATTAATTATTAATCTGGGTGTTCCTCTTTCAATTTCTGAATTTTTATTAACGTAAAAGGCATCACAACTCCAAGGGGATCTAGATTTAGAACTTAACCCTTTTTTCTCTAAATCTTGAATTTCTTTATTACAATGTTCTTCTAATTCAAAATTCATTTGGATTAGTCTAGCTTTAGTTGATATTTGTCTATTATTGAAATCTTCTTCATAAGGAAGATCAACAATATGTTGTTTTCTATTCCAAAAAGCATTAGGAATTTCTGAACATACTTCTGTTTCTAGTATTTTTTGGAATTTTTAAATTTTATTTTGAATTTCTCTTGTTTCTATTTGGTTTTGTATTCTTTTTAAAGAAACATTTTTTTAAGATTTTCTAATTGAAAAGTCTTTCATTGGATTATGGTATTAATATTATTTTCATAAATTGAACATGCTTTTATTAAGTTAAGGTTTCTAGTTCGAGGTTTTTCTAAAAATTCAAATTTTAATTTTTTATGATTGAATTTAAAAGAAATAGAGCCATTGTTTACTTTATATGGGGTAATTAAACTTATAAAGGGAGTTCCTAATATTACAGTTTGATGAATATCATTTACTAAAACAAAAGTGGTTGTTATGAAAATAACATTATGTATTATTGATGCATATGTTTTTGAATTTACATTTAATCTTGAATTATTAGCATCTGAAAGTTTTTCTTGTGTTTTTTGTTGGAATTCAGTAGGTACTATTCTTGATTTGATACATTTCAAGTCTGCATCAGTATCAAATAAGGCTATTGTATCCATTTTGAAATTTTCTGAAAATACTAGATTTATTTTTAAGATGTATTTTCTGGAAGTTTTTTGGGGATCGTTGAAGAGTTTAGTGGGGTGAATAAACTCTTTCCTTTACTGATAGATTTTGCATAGGGTGCTAAAATCCTGTTAGAGATTGTAGCTATTCTTATTCAAGGTTACGTCCAGCAGATCACAATAATAAGTGCGGAAACAATCCGATGGAGTAGGGTGAAAACAGTAATAACAGTACGCAGTAGAACAATAGTTGTTTCTGGAAATTCGAAGATAAAATCTTCTACGTCTCCCCTTCTTCGGTTTCCAGAAGGTATCACTAAAAGACTTTGGATTTTACAGTACAACACTTGTACACACCCACTTCAGCAAGACTTATCCTTTGCCTACTGAAACTCTTAGTAACTCAACACAATATGATTCAATATAACAAGGTTCTAGAAAAGACTCTTTTTCAGTTTACAATCTCTTCTTCAAAAGAATATCGTAATGTGTTTTACTAGAAGAGGTGAAGAAACAGCAGTACAAAATGATCTCCAAAGATCAGATATAAGATATTAAACGTGCACTGCTTTTCTGCAAGTTGAGCTTGGAAGATAACGATTTTTTCGCGGTTGCTCAATGTAACGTTGGATAGATAAAAGTAATCAGCGTTGTTCTTCAAAAGAGTTTGATCCATAAATATATAGATATCTTGAATCCAACGTCTATAATAAAAACGGCTTCTTTGACTTCTGATGAAATCAGCTTTAATACCTGAAAAAGGTCCTGCAGAAAGGCTTCAAAACAATCAGTCTTGTTTCATTCCAAAACTGGTAAGACATAATAAATAACTTCGTACAACATTAATGATGCAGTTGATACTAGTACTTGATTAAGTAACGGTAGAACTTAAGACTTGTTCCGTTAGCACAGAAGACAATAAGTTACTCCAGTTTAGACTGAGTTCTTCTTCTGGTTTTCTAAGTTCTGAAGACTACTGCTTTTATAATTCCTACTGATTTTAACTAATAAGCCTACTGGTTTTGATTCTTATCGCCACAATTAAGTTGAGTCTAACAATTTCCCCCTTTGTGGTGATGCCAAAACCTGGACGTTAGCAGAGATAAATAATGGCAATATAAAACAAAAATATATTAAGATAATCAAACAACAACAGTTTTAGTTATCAGTGCCAATGTCACTGAAAATAATTTCATCATTCCGAGCATCAGCATTATGATCTCTTCTGGCAGAGGATTCTGCCATGTCTCTAGTTCTTCTTTCTTCTGGTTGTCTTCCTTCTGGTTCTGCTTCTCCTTCCCCTTTTTTGGCATCATCAGCCATAACTCGAGCAATTAAATCGTTCATACGTCCAGAGAGATTCATAATACCATTGTTTAGCATCTCCAGATATGGTGCCTGATGAGATACTCGTACATTTAGAACATTGAGAGCTTGAGATTGAGACTCAATCTTGGCATCCATAGATTCCATTGTGGTGGAGACTGAACGAATAAAATCATCCTGCTCGGTGAGTCATTGGAGTATGTCAGTTTGGCTGAGCACGATGGAACCATGGCTTCTAGAAATAGCTTGTCTAAAAACAGCAGTTGCAGCATGCATTTTGCTCATAGATTCCGCCGTGCGAAATATTTCTTTAGATATACGGTCTCGGAAGAACGTTGCGCCACTCAATTCTGCGGCATGTTCACGAGATATTTGTTTTACTATCTCCGAGAGATTGTTGAGATTTCTTTGCAGAGTTTCTATCTCAAATTCCATATTAAGGAATTCTGGTTCCGGAGATGGAGTCTGGTGAGCATACGTTGCTTGATTTCCTCAACATGAGCAGCTGAGTCAGAGACAGACACAACCAATGCAGTAGAGATTGCAAGCTTTGGTGGAGCAGTAGGAGGGATTGCATCCAGTAAAGCAGTAGAAGGACCAGGTTCAACAGAGCTTTCTTCTGGAGCAGTAGAGAAGGGAGGTGCTGCAGTAGTTTGCTCAGCAGCAGATCGAGCAGTAGAAGTTTCTTTAAAAACATTAATTTATTCAGGAGCTTCATTCTCGTCTTGGTGAACAGCTTCAGTGGTTTCCAGTGGTTGCTCCGAAGGGATGAGTTCAGATGACCTATTCAATAGAGCTTTCATTTATGCTTGATGTTTAGCAAAAAATTTTCAAGATTTGGCAATGGGTTATCATCTGATGCTTCAATGGGTTGAAATACGGGTGGAGCTTCTGAGAGTACCACATCTTGAGTTGATTTTGGTGTAGCAGCAGTAAGAACAATGGACTGAATGACTTCATCCACCGAGGACAGCTCTTGAACAAAGATCAAAGACGATGATCGAGTAGGCAGTTCTGGTGATGCAGGAGTACTTGAGACCTTTGCTTTTAAAGGAGCTGTGGTCCTTTCCTCAACTGGCTGTATCTTCAAAAGTTCAGGAACCATGCCTAACCTGTATGAAATAGGCTTAGCAAAAGCCTGCTTTCGAGCTTGAATCTGCTCAATCAAACAGTGCATTTGATCTGTCAAAAGCTTGATAATATCCTTGTGGGGACCCGAACTTAATTCAATTCTTAATAACTTTCTGGGAATAATTAATCAATTAAAATAAATAGGGCCTAATTTTTTTTTTAAAATACAAGAGTACGCAGCATATGAAATAAGTCTTATCTCATTTACAAGAGCACTATTCAGATCTAAGTACAAGTACTGTACAATCATAAATCATAATAATTACTGTTTCTTCACTACACCTCAGGTGATATAACAGATATACTCCCAAGTCCGGATCTCCACGCTAACTGTCTTCTCTCATTCTCTTCTCGACCCTGATCCAGCCCCACCTGTTGTCATGCACACATACAAAACAAGACAACAGCCGGATAACTCCGGTGAGAATAAATCCCAGTATAAACAATGTAAACATGCAATCATATAAAAACATATATAAAAGCATAATAAAGGTATCATTAACATGTAGTAATTCAACAAACATGAAAGATATAACCAATGTAAATCAACATGTCGTATCAGACTCAACTCAACCGACGCGTCGTCTCAGACTCGACTCAACTCTAACCTAGGGATCCCGGTGTTTGAATAATGATAAATATACCGAATCTCAGTCGATAGGAATGAATCAATCCCTAAACGGCATTGATATAATTCATATATCCAGTGTCTGGGCGAATCGGCCGCAGAATTGACGAATCAGTCAAAGAATAGGCGAATCAGCCAATAATTAGACGAATCAGTCAGGGACTAGGCGAATCAGCCGATAGCCAGACGAAAGCCGGTAACTTGGCGAATCAGCCAATGACTAGCGAATCAACAGTCAATACATGCATACAGTAACTAGGCGAATCAGCTGATGACTAGCGAATCAGTAGTCAATACATGTCGTGGCTATAAATCAATAGACTACAACCATCAATCTCAACAATTACAAATATCAATGCAATAAACTAAGTATGTGATTTAGGGAAACTCGAGTCAAACCTCACTCGAGTTGTGCAATCCCAACTTAACATTAGTTTATACCTTTCTTTCTGATAATTTGACTCTGTCGAAGTCTCGAACTCAAAGCCTGTCAATATTAATCTGACAATAACAATATCAAGGGTACGGTATCAATGCTACACTCAATCAATACTGGATATAATCAGAATTCAATCAAATTCTGTTTCAACGGCATAACATCATAATCCCAATATATCCAGCAATATCATATCAGTCAGATATCAATTCTAACGTCTTATACTTGATAATCACTCAATCTTGATATCAATTGATTCCAAAACTATTCCGAAAATCATAACAATTTCATATGGTATCTGTTTCTCAATCCAGTTTCAATTATACGATGTCTAACATACCAAGAACATCATATATGAATCATATCAGATTCTGACAATACCATAATTTCAAATCATATCAAAACATAGTAAAACTTACGTCCAGTTGTAGCCTACGTCGATAGGAACACAATATCGCAGTCAGATTCAAAATCGGATGAACAGATTTCTCACAAAAGACGTAAGGATTTTTCGTAACTTCCCTCGGCCCTTTCTCGATTCTTCTTTCCTGAAGTTCTGAAGAATTCGTGCATATATAT
This sequence comes from Primulina eburnea, assembly GCF_022965805.1. Taxonomy (NCBI): domain Eukaryota; kingdom Viridiplantae; phylum Streptophyta; class Magnoliopsida; order Lamiales; family Gesneriaceae; genus Primulina; species Primulina eburnea. Next base: position 172,009 of record NW_027331522.1, read on the forward strand.
ATATATATATATATATATATATATATATATATATATACATACATACACGTTGCATGCAAGAGGCCAAATGTCAAATTCTTGTTTCGCATGCCTCGCGCATATGCGCGTCACATCCCCGCGCATATGCGCGAGACTTACGGCCTCGGCGTTCAGCACTCGCGCAAATGCGCACATCCAATCGGCGCATATGCGCCCAACTCTCTGGACCTATCGCGCATGTGCGTGCTTCAAGTCGCGCATGTGCGCGCAAGGTTCGATCTTGGCTCTTTAGTGTCTGCACAGCTCGCGCATATGCGCGCCTACGTCTCGCGCATATGCGCGAGACCTTCGGTCTTAGCACAAAAACTCGGGTTTTCTTCCGTCTTTTCGATCTAATCATATCCGTCTATAATTGCATCTCAATTATCCATAATTCATGGTAGATTACAATAATCGAAATCTCGGGCCTTACAATCCTGATCATGAGGAGCAGTAGGACTCATTGGATCAAAATTAGACTTTAGAGTCTTCAACACAGAGTCCATCTCCTTCTGTTTCAATTGATCAAGGATGTAGTTTCTGCGATTCATTGCTTCAATGACATTTTTGGTTTTTGCAGTAGCAAAAACTTTCTTCTCATTCTTCACCATCTGTGCAAATTTTTCTTTAGTGCATAAGTAAGTGAGAGGGTTAAAAACTCTCATCTTCATCCATTCATCAAAGAACAACATGTTTTCCCTGGTAGATTTTTCAATTTCCTCAAGGTGGAGCTCAATGCCAGTTTGCACTGTGTTTTTGGTGTGTTGAACTTGGGGCTCTTCAAAAAACTTCCCATTTCCTTTTCCAGTGGGAATAGACAGCACAGACCGAGTAGTGGAGGATCCGGCTAATGAATCTCGAAATACAACTCCAGTAGCAGGTCTGAGAGTAGACACTGAAGTTGAAGTTTGTGGAACAATAACAGCTACTTGTGTGATGATAGAAGAGGCAGCAGTTGGTTGTGAAACAGTAGGGGCAACTGCAGATTGAGAAAGAGTAATGATAGACATAGTTTTTACATGTTTTATTGCATTTGTTTGTGTGTGTTTGCATTGTGCATATGTTCATTTCATTTTCATTTGGTTCACTTTCGAGTAAACATTTGCATTTGATCATGTCTCACTTGTGTGTGACAAATTTGGAGGAAAAATGACCGGAAAATCGAACCTTGAGCAAAGTGCGCAAATCAAGAAGGAAATGAAAAAAAAAGGCCAGCGCCCGAGTGATGAAATTGTACCGCTCTGGCGCGAGAGGTGATCCGAGCTGAAATTTTACAGAAGACTCGGCGCTCGAGCGGTAATATTCCATCGCTCGAGCGCGAGAAATGCCTTCCAAGATGTAGTTTACAGAAGACTCGGGGCTCGAGCGGTAATTTTCCACCGCCCGAGCGCGACTGCTGCATATCCCAAGCAAGATTATAGAAGGTGTGGCGCTCGAGCGGTAAGATTCCACCGCCCGAGGGCCACTTATTTTTGGGAAGATTTCTTGTCCGATTTCCTACCTTATTTTGGAGGAGAGGATGATATGGAAAAATAGAGGGGACGTTTTTGAGGGCATTCAAACATATTTTTCTCAGCCGCCACAAGTTGGAGAGGACGTTTGCACTTGGAGTTGAAGATTCGAAGATTTCCGGGCGTCATTCCTCGCATTTTCGTCTAGCATAGTATTTCTAATCTAGTTTTTATCATTCAAACTTAGTTTTGTTTATTTCTAATATGACTTCGAGTAGCAAAACTTTTACATATTTGTTGGGATTTAAGGGGATCCTACCTCGAACTTTGATTTGAATTAATTCACATTTCGATTGTTGCGTTATTCTTGATTATACTACTGTTTTATCGTGTTGTTAGAACATAGCTAACTTTAACAACGTTTTTATATTGTGAGTGAGTTCGAGAGAATAACTTTTTATAGGAACGAGTAGTATAATCCGTGGATCTACAATTTACATAGATATATGAAATTGGATACGCGCTGATAGTCATAGTCCTAAGGGTCGAAAACTAGGGGATTTCATAAATCGACATGCAATTCACTCTTGATAAATAATTGAAGACATTTAATTACTTCATTGAGTAGAATTAGTTTGGCATAGCTCGAGAGAGTGTGTTCAATTGAATAGGAAATCATATCGGAAGCATACAATCACGATCGAACGAATTAATTAATTAACGAGGGGTAGGTGAACCGATATTTCCAACAAATTCATTTCTCATTGAATTTTAATCTATCATTTTAGATATTATATTTCATTATTCCATTCTTGAATCATTTTATTTGCATATTTATTTGAGCATAGTAGTAATAATCAATCAACAAATTGCCGTTGCTAAAGATTTAATAACTGAAACAATAATTGTTAAATACAGTCTTCTGTGGAACGATACTCGTACTCACGTACATTATACTATTACTTGACATCGTGCACTTGCGATCAATTTTGAGCACAAAAGCATATTTTTATTAAGGATTCCACAGTTCAAGTTTTGCTCGATCAAGTTTTTGGCGTCGTTGTCAGGAACTGTTAATTCACAATTTTATTATTAGTTATTTTCTTTAGCATTGTTTCATTTTAGTAAATTAACACTCCATATTCTGTTACAAATATCTCGTCCAGTGCATGCCAAAGTCACTTGACGTGGAGCTTGAGCAGTTCGACCCTGAAATGGAAAGAACTTTCCGCAGGAGAAGACAGTAGCAGAGACTGAAAGAACTGATGGAGAGGCACGAGAACGATCGTGAGGAGGAACATCGTGAAGATAGACATGTTGAGATGCCGCGCCGCATACCAATGCTGGAGTATGCCCAACCCTCTTTGGATGGAACACGCCCCAGTATTGAGAGGCCTATTGTGCGGGCAAACCACTTCGAAATCAAACCAGCTATAATTCAGATGATTCAGAACACAGTCCAAGGATCTACAGTAGATGACTCAAACACGCACATCACAGATTTTCTCGAAATTTGCGATACTTTTAAATTTAATGGAGTTTCTGATGATGCTGAGATTGCATTTATTTCCTTTCTCCTTACGTGATAAAGCTAAAGCATGGTTGAATTATTTTCCTGTAGGTTCGATCACCACATGGGAGGACATGGCGAAAGCATTTCTCATTAAATACTTTCCTCCATCCAAGACCATGAAGCTACGGCCAGACATCACAACATTTGCTCAATTCGACCAGGAGTTCTTATATGAGGCATGGAAACGCTTCAACGATTTGTTAAGAAGATGTCCTCATCACGAACTTACACTTGGGTTAGTCGTTCAAACCTTTTATTATGGCTTGCTTACTCCTAATCGTACTATGATAGATGCTGCTGCATGTGGAAACCTATTGAGGAAGACTGCTGAAGAAGGATATGAGCTGTTGGAGAAGATGGCTGCTAGCAGCTATCATCCTCAATCTGAAAGGAACAACCAGCGGAGAAGTGCATGAGTTCACCAGGTAACTGACCTTTTGGCTATTACTGCACAACTTGATGTTTTGAACAGGAAACTAGATGGCTTGAACATGGGTAGCACAACTATGCGTCTTCAAGAGATATTCTGTGAAAAGTGTGGAGGTGAACATTATGTTAAGGACTGTCAAGATGGAAATCCCTTTTATGTGCCAGAAGGGGCACCAGTGAATCAAGTGGGAGTCCAAAACCGCCCAAGGAATGATCCGTACTCCAACAAATATAATTCTGGATGGAGGCAACATCCCAACTTCTCTTGGGGTGGTCAAAACAGCCAGAATCGACCACAAGGAGGACAACAATATGGGAAAAAACCGATGTATAGATCTAACCCTCTTAGAGAAGAAAAGTCCAACTTAGAGCAGATGATGTCTAAGTTTATCTCGTCCACTGAAACTAGACTCCAAAATCAAGATGCATCAATAAAGAGGCTAGAGAATCAGATTGGAAAGTTGGCAAAGATGATAGCAAATAGAGAGCCGAGCACCTTGCCAAGTGACACAGAGACCAATCCAAAAGAGCAAGTGAATGCCATCGAGTTGAAGAGTGGAAAGATCTTAGAGGCCAGAAGAACAGAAAAAACTCAAGCACAAGATGAACAGACTGAGTCATCAAAAGGTAAGTCTTCCCACTCAACACCAGCACCCACTGCACAATCTAAAATTGTTATTCCTCCACCTTTTCCTGCAGCACTGAAAAAAGCAAAACTAGATGCACAATTCGGTAAGTTTCTTGAGGTATTCGAAAAATTGCATATCAATATTCCTTTTTCCGATGCTTTTATGTAAATGCCTAGTTATGCTAAGTTTTTGAAAGACATATTAGCTAACAAGAGGAAGTTGGAGGATCACATGACGGTGAACTTAACGGAAAATTGCTCTGCTTTGGTGCAAAACAAAATCCCACCGAAACTAAAAAACCCATAGAGTTTTTCTATTCCTTGCATGATTGGGGATGTTTTTTTTTCACAAAACTTTGTGTGATCTCGGTGCAAGTATTAATTTTATGCATTTATCTGTATTCAGGAAGCTCGGATTTGGAGAGCCTAAGCCAACCAAGATGTCCTTACAGCTAGCTGACAGATCTGTCAAGTATCCACGAGGAGTGATTGAGGATGTGCTTGTGAAAGTGGACAAATTTATTTTTCCTGCAGATTTCATGGTACTTGATATGGACGAGGATGTGAAGATGCCCTTGATTTTGGGGAGACCGTTCCTTGCGACTGGCAAGGCCCTGATTGATGTTCAAGAAGGGAAGTGGAGATTGAGAGTGGGCGAGGAGGAGATTACTTTTGATGTTTTTAATGCACTTAAGCACACACTGCATTCTGATAGTTGTTATAGAATTAATGCTTTTGATGCTCTTGTGTCTAACTATGAGCAGGATGCTCTTAGGGACCCTTTGGAAGCCATTATCACTACCGAACTGAGAGAAGATGACTTGGACGAAGAGAAAGCCGAAATAGTGGCTTACCTCAATGCCAACCAACCATGGAAGAGGCCAATAAGGATGAGATTAGAGGACTTGGGAGATCGAAGTGACTTGATCCCACAGAAGTCAAACCTGGAGGAGCCACCGACACTCGAGCTAAAACCATTGCCTCCCCACCTAAAGTACATATACTTAGGTGAGAATAACACTTATCGTGTCATTATTTCTGCTGCTTTGACAGATGGGATGGAGGACAAACTGTTGGAAGTTTTGAAAGCGCACAAGAAAAAGGATCAACCCATCAGTCTGCACGCACAAGATCTTGATGGAAGACGAGTACTCACCTCTTGTGTAACCTCAGAGAAGATTGAATCCCAAGATGCAAGAGGTAGTAAAAGCAGAGACTATCAAACTCTTTGATGCAGGTATTATCTACCCTTTATCTGATAGTGCATGGGTAAGTCCAGTTCAGTGTGTGCCGAAAAAAATGTGGTATTACTGTGATCAAAAACGAAAAAAATTAATTAATACCCACTAGGACAGTGAGATATGACAGATGGATGTTAAGACAGCCTTTCTTAATGGGGATATTAAGGAAGAAATTTACATGTCTCAACCCGAAGGGTTTACATCTGTCGGAAGTGAGCATTTGCTATGCAAACTTCAGAGATCTATTTATGGTCTAAAACAGGCATCTAGGAGTTGGAACCTTAGATTCGATAGTACAATCAAAGAGTTTGATTTTACTAAGAATCCTGAGGAACCCTGTGTGTATAAGAAGGTCAGTGTGAGTGCTGTGACATTCCTGGTGCTGTATGTTGATGACATTCTACTCATTGGGAAAGATGTAGGAATGTTGCAATCAACCAAGATATGGTTAGCAAGCAAGTTCTCGATGCAAGACTTGGGTGAAGCATCTTTTGTATTGGGAATACAGATCTATAGAGATAGATCAAAGAGATTGCTTGGTCTCACCCAGTCCACATACATTGATACCAACCTGAAGCGATTCTCGATGGATGAGTCCAAGAGAGGACATATACCAATGTGTCATGGCGTGTCCCTATCCAAGTCTATGTCTCCCAAGACTGATGCAGAGATATCGACGATGACACGCATTCCATATGCATCTGCAATTGGTAGCATCATGTATGAGATGATATCTACACGTCCTGACGTGGCTTTTGCACTAAGTGTAGTGAGTAGATATCAATCGAACCCTGGTCTTCCACATTGGAAAGCTGTGAAAGACATCCTCAAATACTTGAGGAGGACCAATAAATTGTTCTTGGTCTATGGGGGTGGAGAACTAAAATTGGAAGGCTATACCGACTCTAACTTCCAAAGCGATATTGATGACTCAAAGTCAACCTCTGGATTCATATTCATGTTCAATGGTGCTGCTGTCTCTTGGAAGAGTTCCAAGCAAGACAGTACAGCGGATTCTATCACTGAGGCAGAATACATTGCTGCATCGGCTGCAACAAAAGAGGCAGTTTGGATAAGGAATTTCATCCAAGAGTTGGGCGTTATTCATAATGGAGTTGCTCCTGTCCCGGTGTTTTGTGACAACACGGGAGCCATTGCTCAAGCAAAGGAGCCGAGGTCTCATCAGAAGTCCAAACACGTATTGAGAAAGTACCACATCCTCAGAGAGATCGTGGAAAGAGGAGATGTCATGATTGACAAAGTCGACTCCGCAGATAATGTTGTTGATCCGCTAACTAAGCCTTTACCTAGAACATTGTTCGAGAAGCATCGCGAATCGATTGGTTTGAAGCATATGGGTAGTTGGCTCTAGTGCAAGTGGGAGATTGTTAGAGTAGGTGTCCGTCGAGCCAAGTGTTGGCCGAGTGTTCACAATGAAACTCTATGTCTAAACGATCTTTATTTTAATAATATTTGAAATTATTATTTTGGCACTTCTTTATCTGTATACCCATGCTAGTTGCATAGATAAAGTCCTTGAATATACAAATAGTAGAAAGAATATGAGATGCTCATATGATGAGTATCATGAAACTCATATTTGGAATACTGTATATTCTAAACAGTTCCTAGTCGATTCAGCCGCCGCTAAGAAGGATATAGGCCGCTCGAGTTAGAGACTAATATCTGCGATGTGAGTACCATGTTTCATTGGTAGGGGACATTGTGATGTCCGATCATGCAGATAGGTGCTCCTGGTAGAGTGCACTGAACAACCCTCTATAAAGGACTTTCCAAGTGGTTCTCACTTATCGAGTGGAAACGTCCTAGTTTATGGTTGTACATCATTAGTCCTTATGACCCGGGACAACATTGAGACTCTATGTGCTAGCATTACACTTTGACTTGTTTACCGACTCTCATGGGGTCATCAGGTGGTAAGGTTGGGTGTTCTGTCGAAACACATAGGAGTCGATGCATTGTAGTCGGGGATTCACCGCTTACCTACGGGTATGGATATCCTATGTGTTCTCATTGTATGTAGGTTGAAATCTTTGATCAGAATATGGTGGTAATTATGAAAGGGGTTTCATAGATTACACCATCGATGCAACTACGACATGACACATAGTATCGATTCATTGACAACTCTCGATAAACCAATGGTTGTCGAATCGGTCGGGATATATGAGTTGAAGGGACCGTACTGTATGCTAACCATAATTGAATGGTTCTTGCAGGCACTATCATTTGATACCTAGGGAATCAAGTAAGCGATGCTGCTAGGCGTTTGACATGATTCGTTGGGTACTATCAGACTTGAGTTCTGACATTCTTATCAAGGAGTTGATAATTAAGAATGGAGCAATTGGGGTACGCTCATATAAGGACATGTTTAGTCCAAATTACATGGAGATGTGAACCCACGGCTAGTTGTATCAATGAACCATTGAGGGCCACACAAGTACTGGCTTTCTAGATCCCGTTGAGAAGTAAAATAGTTCAATGTGTTGAACGGCTTATAAAGGAGTTTGTAAGCGTAAATAAAAATAGAAGTATGACTTCTATAAGGAGAATGTAACTTTTTATTTGAGGAAGTGTTCCTAAATTAAAAGTTGGCCAAACGAGTAATGTATTTAAAAATTGTGATTTTCATATACATTATTATGGACTAAATTAAATTAATTCAAGTGTTGAATTAATTAAACACTAGTGGGCCTATTAGAGTCCAAATAATTAAATTAATTCAAGTGTTGGATTAAATTGCATTGGGCCTTGTAGAGTCCAATTAGAAATAATTATTAAACTAGTGGACTTGAGTAAAGTCAAGGAAACTTTAAATGGGCTCAAATGTGTTTGACACATTTAAATAAAGTCCATGGGTCTTGTAATTGTTACAAGCCCAAATAGAATTGCATGCATGGGGAGGTGAAGAGTTGGGAAACAACTTTCTCAATAATCAAGACATGTGTCACACATGCCAACACAACTTTTTACACTTCCAAGGCTAGTCTCCCTTCCCCCCATTACATACCATATGGCCGAAACTTCAAGGTAGAACTCTCCAAGTTTTTCTCTCAATTTTCTTCTTCAAGAGTTGAGGAAAGAAAACACTTCTCAAAGAAAAATGCTCTAATTTTTCTAGTGCAAAATTAGAGTGGATCTAGCTTGTTGGTGGTGGGCTTAATATTTGAGCAAGGCGGGCTCAAAGGGAAGCTTGTAGAAGGTCAACCTTTCAAGAGCCAAGTTGTTTACATCTTCGTTGGAGCCATCATCAACCTCAAGAGGTTGATAGGTAACGATTTCTCAATACACTATGTATGACATTTTTGTGTTTTTGTATATGCTACACCTAGTACTAGAGGTGGCCGAAATTTTCCATGTGTTTTTCGAAAATTTTGTTGCTTCCGTTGCGCTTTCGGTCACCTAAAATCGATCCCTTTCAAGTGGTATCATGAGCTAAGGGTACTAGTTTTTGTAGCATATACATGATATTATATTGAGGTCAATTTCTAACCGCATGAGACAAATTTTTGCATCAAAGCGTGGCCGGTTTTGGGGACGACTTTGGGCAGCAAGTTGCTGCCCATTTCGGGCACCTCGGGCTGCCCGAGGGGCTGCCCATTTCGAGCAGCAAGGGCAGCCCAAGGGGCTGCCCGAAACCCCCCCTATGATTTAATAAAAAAAAAATTTGCTAAAGTTGGCCGGAATCCGACGACGGAGCTCCAGCGACGGCGATGACGACTAGGGTTTCCAAAAGTGTTTTGGATTATCAAAGTGTCATGGGCCTTGAAGTTGTTGGGCCATGAGATGGCTAACATATTTGTGAATTTTAAATGGGCCAAAATGTTTTTGATGAAAAATGAGTTTTTGGGCCCTTAAGTTTAAAATTACAAAAGTTGCAAATATTTTCTCATAAAATAAATAATTGAAGTTGGACTTTAATTATTTATAGTAAATTGTGATTTATAAGAAATTCGGTTATAAATAAATTAATTGGAAAGTAGACAAAGGTGTTTGTATACTTTGTTAATTTAGTTTATAATCGTGGCGGTTAGTGATTGGATCAAGATATATAATATTTTATCAATTAATTATTGTGATAATTGATTGATGGTGTATGATATGTGATATTATGCATGAAGGATGATCAAAAGCCCAAGCCCAATTTGCTAGGTGTATGCTAGGATATTTTGTGTTGAATGATTGTAATAATTGTCAATTTATAAAGTGGGCTTGGTTTATGGTCTGTTCCCACCCCATGAGATGTATCCCTATTTGCCATGAATATTTATTTGTAAATATTAGTATAGTGGAAGATCAAGATTGGAAGATGGTGGCCATGATGATTATGAAGATCGAAGACATGTAAATATTGGAAGCTAATGTAATAGTTGCATTTGCATCCCTTGCATTTCCCTAGGATTGGACCTAGACCCGTGTTTAGCTCACACGGTCCGTTAGTATTGGGCGATTGATCATCCTTGTTTTGTTTACTGTTTATAATATATTCATGATATGTTATAAATAATGAGTATGTGCGTTATTATTATGATAATAACAAAGTTGCATGAATCCGGCAAACATACGATCAAACACGGCGAGCTTTTAAATAAAATTAATGATGAGACCTTTCAAAATTAAAAACCCTCATTTTGAATAAGATTCAAAATTAATATCAAGCCCGAAAAGGGGAATTATAAATTTGTTTATAATTTCCATGTCTTCCATCGACAATGGGTGCATGATGAACGCTACCCGTACTCGGGGCTCGGCTCATATTATTGGGGGGCCCTGGGTGCCGGAAAGCTGTGACATCCATTGACATGGTGATGTGAACTACGTGGAACTCCCATGATTTCGGCTCATATTATTGAGGGAACTCATGGCGACCGTCCATTAAGGTTCAACATCGATGGGTAAGGCTTGACACGTGAAGATGAACGACGTCATATTATTGGGTCCTAATCAAACGTGAGACAAAAGTTTACGTAGAGGGTTATATTGTGATGCAATTGGAAACTACCTTTTAGGAATTGTGATTGGCTGATATTATTCGGGATCATGATTCGCTAATTGGACCTTACGAACCTACTGAGGAAAGAAGTTTCCCATGCATTTTCACTAGAGAGTAGTGAAATATGTCAAAACAGTGGGAGTAAATATTTATAAAGTTAAAGTCCATACTTTATATCTTACTAAATATTTTAAAATAGTCATTAACATTTATCTGTTTACTTTTCAGTACTATTTGACAATGTCTTCAATTCGCAATCCGCTTTCTGCCATACTCGAAAAACACGTATTAACCGGACCTAATTACCTCACTTGGCTAAGAAATCTGAAAATCGTCTTGAACTCGGAAAAGATTGCATATACACTAAATGAGTCGCCCCCTGATAAGGCTCCGACTGACTGCACTCCTGAGGAATTGCAGACCTACAAGGATTGGTGTGACCATGACTTGAAGGCCAAGTGTTATATGCAGGCTTCTATGAATGATGAGCTGCAGAGGCGTTTTGAGGGTGCAAAGAGTGCTGCTGACATTCATTTGCACCTCAAGGAGCTCTTTGGTGAGCAGACTCGGCCTCTTAGGCATGCTACGGTCAAGTAGCTGATCACTCTACGCATGCGAGATGGGGCTTCGGTCCATGAGCATGGCCTAAAGTTGATTGGGCTCGTGGACAAGCTGGTTGGCATGGATTTGATGTTGCCTTCGGAGTTGACCACCGACGTGTTGCTGTTATCGCTGCCTAGCTCATTTGATCCTTTTGTGGTGAACTTCAACATGAACAAGATGGAGCCAACCCTTGAGGAGTTGGTGAACATGCTTGTGACTTTTGAGTCCACCATCAAGAAAGAGAAGTCGGTTCTTTATGTGGGTTCTTCATCTGGTACGAAGACCGATCCACGTGGGAAGAGAAAGAAGCGTTCTTTCCAACGTCCCAAGAAGAACGTGCCCTTGAAGAGGCAGACTCCGGGTCCTGTTGTGGCAGCCACACCAGTGAAGGCTGACAAGACTGTTGACATCTGTCATCACTGCAAGAAGCCTGGACATTGGAGGCGTAACTACAGGGAATATCTTGCCCAGAAGAGTTCTGGAAACGGTATGTTCTACATTGAAGTAAACATTTAAATTAACTCTACTTCTTGGGTATTGGATACCGGCTGTGGCTCACATCTCTGTAATTATTTTCAGGTGATGGGAATAAGTAGGAGGCTCAGAGAAGGTGAGACCTTCTTGAGGATGGGCAATGGAGCAAGGGTTGCTGCAAAGGCTATTGGAGATGTTTACTTGCATTTGAACAATGATTTTAAGTTTGTTTTAAGAGATGTTTTGTTTGTACCAGACTTGGTGAAAAACATTATTTCCATTTCTATGCTTGATAAAGATGGATTTTCTTGTTTATTTAGCAAAGGTGTTTGCAACATTTACAAGAACGAATGTTTAATTGGTACCGGTGAACTAGAAAACGATCTCTACACCTTAAAATTAAAAGATATTCCACTTAACAATGTCCAAGCTATAACCACAACAAACAAGCGCAAACAAGATATTCTAAATTCGGCACAATTATGGCATGCTCGATTAGGACTCATTTCCCTAAGAAGGATGAACAAGCTAGTGGGAGTGGGTATGTTTAATATGTCTGATATTAATGCTCTCACGACTTGTGAATCCTGTCTAAAAGGAAAGATGACCAAAATTCCCTTTAAGGGCCATGTGGAGCAAGCCAAAGGGTTATTGGATTTGATCCATACCGATGTGCGCGGTCCGCTTAGCATCACCACTAAGCATGGACATGCATACTTCATCACCTTTACCGATGACTTTTCGAGGTATGGGTATGTGTATTTGATGAAATACAAGTCTGAAGCCTTTGAAAGGTTCAAAGAATTCAGAAGTGAAGTAGAGAAACAATTGGGTTGAAGCATCAAGACACTTCGATCGGATCGAGGTGGTGAGTACTTGAGTGCCGAGTTCCAAGAGTATCTTAGGGAGAATGAGATTCTCTCGCAGTGGACTCCGCCCGCTACACCGCAGTTGAATGGTGTTTCGGAGCGTCGTAACCGGACTTTGATGGACGTGGTTCGGTCTATGATGGGGTTCACGGAGTTGCCGTCATCCTTTTGGGGATATGCGCTTGAGACAGCGGCACTGTTGTTGAACAATGTCCATTCAAAGGCAGTTGACAAGACTCTATATGAGATATGGATGGGTAAGCCACCCAAATATTCTTATCTTAGAATATGGGGGTGCCCTGCTTATGTGAAGCAGGTAGTGGGAGATAAATTGGATAGTCGATCCATTTTATGTTACTTTGTGGGATATCCAAAGAATTCTGTTGGATATTACTTCTATCACCCCCAAGAAACAAAGGTGTTTGTTTCTAGAATTGCAACCTTTTTGGAAAAGGAATTTCTATTGGATAGAAAAGGCGAGATGATAGAACTCGAAGAGGTTCGAGCGACACCCACAGTTGTAGAACCCACACCCGAAGAACCAAGAGAGGAGATACAAGCTCCTAGAAGATCCGAGAGAGTCTCGAGACCACCTATGAGGTATGGTCTGATTCTTGAAGAGGGCCATGATGAGCCTAACATTGGATGTGATCCAAGGACATTCAAGGAAGCATTATCTGATGCTGTTTCATCCAAGTGGCTTGAAGCAATGGAATCTGAGATGAATTCCATGCATTCGAACCAAGTGTGGAATATCGTGGATCCACCAGAGGGAATTGTTCCCATAGGGTGTAAATAGATTTACAAGAGGAAACTTGGGGCGGATGGGAAGGTATTGACCTTCCAAGCGCGATTGGTGGCAAAAGGATATACTCAAAGACAAGGAGTTGACTTTGAGGAAACCTTTTCTCCAGTTGCAATGTTCAAGTCCATAAGGATTTTGCTAGCCATAGCTGCATGGTATGACTATGAGATATGACAGATGGATGTTAAGACAGCCTTTCTTAATGGGGATATTAAGGAAGAAATTTACATGTCTCAACCCGAAGGGTTTACATCTGTCGGAAGTGAGCATATGGTATGCAAACTTCAGAGATCTATTTATGGTCTAAAACAGGCATCTAGGAGTTGGAACCTTAGATTCGATAGTACAAATAAAGAGTTTGATTTTACTAAGAATCCTGAGGAACCCTGTGTGTATAAGAAGGTCAGTGTGAGTGCTGTGACATTCCTGGTGCTGTATGTTGATGACATTCTACTCATTGGGAAAGATGTAGGAATGTTGCAATCAACCAAGATATGGTTAGCAAGCAAGTTCTCGATGCAAGACTTGGGTGAAGCATCTTTTGTATTGGGAATACAGATCTATAGAGATAGATCAAAGAGATTGCTTGGTCTCACCCAGTCCACATACATTGATACCAACCTGAAGCGATTCTCGATGGATGAGTCCAAGAGAGGACATATACCAATGTGTCATGGCGTGTCCCTATCCAAGTCTATGTCTCCCAAGACTGATGCAGAGATATCGACGATGACACGCATTCCATATGCATCTGCAATTGGTAGCATCATGTATGAGATGATATCTACACGTCCTGACGTGGCTTTTGCACTAAGTGTAGTGAGTAGATATCAATCGAACCCTGGTCTTCCACATTGGAACGTTTCCACTCGATAAGTGAGAACCACTGGAAAGTCCTTTATAGAGGGTTGTTCAGTGCACCTACCAGGAGCACCTATCTGCAGGATCGGACATCACAATGTCCCCTCCACCAATGAAATGTGAAACATGGACTCACATCGCAGATACTAGTTCTACAACTCGAGCGGCCTATATCCTTCTTAGCGGCGACTGAATCGACTAGGAACTGTTTAGAATATACAGTATTTCAAATATGAGTTCATGATACTCATCATATGAGCATCTCATATTCTTTCTACTATTTGTAGATTCAAGGACTTTATCTATGCAACTAGCATGGGAGACTAGAAAGAAGGGCCACAAAGAAAAGGGCAAAAAAGAAAAAAAAGATCGTGTAGACATAGAGTTTCATTGTGAACACTCGGCCAAACTTGGGCTCGACGGACACCTACTCTAACAATCTCCCACTTTCACTAGAGCCAACTACCCATATGCTTCAAACCAATCGATTCGCGATGTTCTCGAACAAGTTCTAGGTAAAGGCTTTAGTTAGCGGAGAACAACATTATCTGCGGAGTCGACTTTGTCAATCAGACATTCCTCTTTCCACGATCTCTCTGAGGATGTGGTACTTTCTCAATACGTGTTTGGACTTCTGATGAGACCTCGGCTCCTTTGCTTGAGCAATGGCTCCCGGTGTTGTCACAAAACACCGGGACAGGAGCACTCCATTATGAATAACGCCCAACTCTTGGACGAAATTCCTTATCCAAACTGCCTCTTTTGTTGCAGCCGATGCAGCAATGTATTCTGCCTCAGTGATAGAAATCCGCTGTACTGTCTTGCTTGGACTCTTCCAAGAGACAGCAGCACCATTGAACATGAATATGATCCAGAGGTTGACTTTGAGTCATCAATATCGCTTGGAAGTTAGAGGCGGTATAGCCTTCCCAATTTAGTTCTCCACCCCATAGACCAAGAAAACAATTTATTGGTCCTCCCAAGTATTTGAGGATGTCTTTCACAGCTT